>NW_025959991.1:0-10542 GCF_023159225.1 Perognathus longimembris pacificus | reverse complement strand
AAGCAGTGTGAAGGGGAGCTAATGGAGCCAAGAGAAAGTTCTGGAGCCTTGGCTGTGATAGCCCCACCTGGAGGCCCAGGCCCCCAGGCTGCCTGGAATGCACTTGGGAGGCCGGCCACCCAGAGCCAGACCCCGCCAGCCGCGGGCCCAGACCCCCAGGCAGGCAGAGGTCGGGCGCCGGGTCCTTCCTCCTCCTCAGCCCCTCCTGCGCCCAGGGCCTCGCTGGGCGGAGCCCCCGCCCGAGGCCTCTGCTTCAAGTCCCTGGTCTGGGCTGTGTTTCCAGATCGGAGCCAGCCACGGCCACACGGAGGTCCCCCACGGGGACCCCGGTGCTCCCCGCAGCCCTGCCGTCGCACACGCTGGCGCACAGGAAGCACCGCAAGCTCAGGGCCAAGCGAGGACCCGAGCGGCCGCCCGCCCTCCCCGCCTCCCTCCCGAGAGCGCCGAGAGGGTTTTGTTTTCGTGTCCTCAGTGTGGCAGATGCGTGGAAGCTATGCTTCCTCAGCGGCCGGGGGATCAGAGCTGCAGGGCTGCGGTGGGCGTGTCCCGGGGGTCAGAGCTGCAGGCTGCGGTGGGCGTGTCCCGGGGGGGTCAGAGCTGCAGGGCTGCGGTGGGCGGTGTCCCGGGGGGGGTCAGAGCTGCAGGGCTGCGGTGGGCGTGTCCCGGGGGGGTCAGAGCTGCAGGGCTGCGGTGGGCGTGTCCAGGGGGGGTCAGAGCTGCAGGGCTGCGGTGGGCGTGTCCCGGGGGTCAGAGCTGCAGGGCTGCGGTGGGCGTGTCCAGGGGGGGGTCAGAGCTGCAGGCTGCGGTGGGCGTGTCCCGGGGGTCAGAGCTGCAGGCTGCAGTGGGCGTGTCTCATGGGGGGGTCAGAGCTGCAGGGCTGCGGTGGGCGTGTCTCACGGGGGGGTCAGAGCTGCAGGGCTGCGGTGGGCGCGTCCCGGGGGTCAGAGCTGCAGGGCTGCGGTGGGCGTGTCCCGGGGGGTCAGAGCTGCAGGGCTGCGGTGGGCGTGTCCCGGGGGGTCAGAGCTGCAGGGCTGCGGTGGGCGTGTCCCGGGGGGTCAGAGCTGCAGGGCTGTGGTGGGCGTGTCCCGGTTCAGAGCTGCAGGGCTGTGGTGGGCGTGTCCAGGTGGGGTCAGAGCTGCAGGGCTGCGGTGGGCGTGTCCGGGGGGTCAGAGCTGCAGGGCTGCGGTGGGCGTGTCCTGGGGGTCAGAGCTGCAGGGCTGCAGTGGGCGTGTCCCGGGTTCAGAGCTGCAGGGCTGTGGTGGGCGTGTCCAGGTGGGGTCAGAGCTGCAGGGCTGCGGTGGGCGTTGTCCCGGGGGGTCAGAGCTGCAGGGCTGCGGTGGGCGTGTCCTGGGGGTCAGAGCTGCAGGGCTGCGGTGGGCGTGTCCCAGGGGGGGTCAGAGCTGCAGGGCTGCGGTGGGCGTGTCCCGGGGGGGTCAGAGCTGCAGGGCTGTGGTGGGCGTGTCCAGGGGTCAGAGCTACAGGGCTGCGGTGGGCGTGTCCAGGGGGGGTCAGAGCTGCAGGCTGCGTGGGCGTGTCCCAGGGGGTCAGAGCTGCAGGGCTGCGGTGGGCGTGTCCCGGGGGGGTCAGAGCTGCAGGGCTGCGGTGGGCGTGTCCCGGGTGGTCAGAGCTGCAGGGCTGCGGTGGGCGTGTCCCGGGGGGGTCAGAGCTGCAGGGCTGCGGTGGGCGTGTCCAAGGGGGGTCAGAGCTGCAGGGCTGTGGTGGGCGTGTCCGGGGGTCAGAGCTGCAGGGCTGCGGTGGGCGTGTCCAGGGGGTCAGAGCTGCAGGGCTGCGGTGGGCGTGTCCCGGGGTCAGAGCTGCAGGGCTGTGGTGGGCGTGTCCAGGGGGTCAGAGCTGCAGGGCTGCGGTGGGGCGTGTCCCGGGGGTCAGAGCTGCAGGGCTGCGGTGGGCGTGTCCCAGGTCGCAGCCCAGGCCAGGCCAGCACCCAGCACTGGACCGACCGTGCACAGAGCCGAGCCAGGCCCGAGAGTCCACGGCGAGCCTCAGACGTCACGTTCCTGCGCACACCAGCACACGCGCGCGAGCACTGGTCCCTTGCTAGTTGTAAGTCCTGTCCACCTCGAGGGTCAGGGCACCTGCCTGAGCCCCAAGCTGCCTCCAATGCGTGTGCAAGTGGTCGGCACAGCTGCAGTGCAGGGAGCCGGCCCGGGGCGTGGCGGGGTGGGGGAGGCCCCACGCCTGCCCCCCTCTGAGGTCCGCAAGGCAGGCGCCAGGGTCTGAGGAGCTGGCGGGCCGGGTGGGCGTGCCGAAGTGAGGAGGCCTCCCTCAACGAGTCCTCGTGCTCCCCGGGGGGCCCCGCCCCGCCCACCGGGCAGGACCAGCTGGCCGGACCCCGCTCCAGCTGGCTCCAGCTGGCAACAGCAGGAGGCTGCACGCAGTCCTGACGCCGGGGTGCGGGGGTCTGCGGGGGGCTTCTGCTCGGCACCCTGTGCCCCATCCTGACCAAGGGCGAGCTGAGAACAGCCCCTGCGGAGCAGCACTGCCGACCGGCCCCCACGCGGCCCCCTTCCTGGCAGGCTTTGGGGCTGGGGTCACCTAGGAAGGGGACGCCTCGGCTTTCAGCCGGGATCACGGCAGACAGGAGGCGGCGCAGTTGACCGGCGGTGAACTGGCGTGCGGCGGCCGACTCCCTAACATCCTCTCTAGGAAGGGGGCCTCGAGGGCCTCGTCCCACGGGGTCCTGCAGCGTCCCCGACTGACCCAGTGGCAGAGGAAGGGCCAGCCCGGCCACGGCAGACCCATTGCCTTCCAGCCCTCGGGGAGCCCCCCTCCCCCCCGCTGGAGAACGGCGCGCCGCTGGGCGCTGGCCCCGGCCGTATCCCCACGGCCTTCCTTCAAGCCCCTCATCCTCACAGCCTGGGTGCCACCCTGCATGGGGCGCCAAGGGCCAGTACCCCAGGCCCGGGCCACGCAAGAAGCCCGGAAGGCGCTCGGTGCTCAGAGCGAGCTTGGGGCTCTGACACCCAGAGGTCCGAAGTGCCTGCCAGCGGGCGAGGAGCCGGCCCGAGGCGGCCTGGCCGTCCTCCCGGGGGGGGGGGGGGCGGGGTGCAGGAGGTGCAGCGTGAGCTAGGAGAACCTGCAAGGCCGGGCCCCGGGGAGCGGCTCCCCATCGAGTCCCCACCTGCCCGACCTGCCCAGTTCGGCATTACCTGTTCCGTGAGCTCGGAGGCCGGCAGCGGGAACCCCGAAGCCCTTGACAAGAGAAACATGGTGTCTTGTGTGTGTGGTGCGTGTGTGCGTGCACACGCGTGTGCCCGGCACTCTGTGGGGAGGCCCGGGGCCTGGGGGCGGCCGGGAGGGTGGCCTGGGGGCTCAGGGCAGGGGGAGGCTGCCTGGGGCACGGGTGCGGCGGGAGGTCGTGCGCGGGGGGGGGGGGGGGCCTTCGCGGGGGATCTGCGGAGGGTCTGCCGGCGTGCAGGGGCAGGACGCGGGAAGCAGGGGCCCCCACTGGGGAGAGTCACCCCCCCCCCCGGTCGGGACGGTCCAGCCACCCCACCCAGTGGGCGAGCCCGGCAAGACAAAGCCTGTCACGGAGAGATGGTGGCCCATGACGGGGTGGGGGGGGAGGCGGGGGGGGGGGCTCCGGGGCAGGGTGCCTGGTCAGGAAAGCTGCCCCTGCCCTGCACACCCAGGTGTCACAGCCAGAAGGGTAAACGGATCCCGGGGAAGCCATAAAGGGGCCACCCCAGGACCACGGCACCGTCCCCGGGCAGCCCTGGGTGCACAAGGGGGCCGCCCTGGGGGACACCCTGGGGAGGGCGGCGGGCGCGGCTCCCCCGATGGGCCGTGGGCCTCAGCCATCGCCTCCCGTGCCCCTCGTCCCCCGAGCCCCAGGGCTGCGCGAGTCTCGGCCGGAGCCGTGGTTTGAGCCTCGCGCGGGCCACGGGCTGCGTGGAGAAGGAGGGCTCCCGGAGCGCCCTCCAGATGCTCGCGCGTGAGCACGCGTGCACGCACACGTGCGTGAGCAGGTGCCGCCCGGCTGGCTGGCGGGGCGAGGCTGTGGTCCGCGGGGGTGGGGGGTGCTGGCGGGGCGAGGCTGTGGTCCGCGGGGGGTGGGGGGGTGCTGGCGGGGCGAGGCTGTGGTGGGGGGGGGGTGCTGGCGGGGCGAGGCTGTGGTCCTCGGGGGTGGGGGGTGCTGGCGGGGCGAGGCTGTGGTGGGGGGGGTGCTGGCGGGGCGAGGCTGTGGTCGGGGGGGGTGCTGGCGGGGCGAGGTTGTGGTCGGGGGGGGGTGCTGGCGGGGCGAGGCTGTGGTGGGGGGGGGGTGCTGGCGGGGCGAGGCTGTGGTGGGGGGGGTGCTGGCGGGGCGAGGCTGTGGTCGGGGGGGGTGCTGGCGGGGCGAGGTTGTGGTCGGGGGGGGGTGCTGGCGGGGCGAGGCTGTGGTGGGGGGGGGTGCTGGCGGGGCGAGGCTGTGGTGGGGGGGTGCTGGCGGGGCGAGGCTGTGGTGGGGGGGGTGCTGGCGGGGCGAGGCTGTGGTCCGCAGGGGTGGGGGGGTGCTGGCGGGGCGAGGCTGTGGTCCGCGGGGGGGGGGGGTGCTGGCGGGGCGAGGCTGTGGTCCGCGGGGGTGGGGGGGTGCTGGCGGGGCGAGGCTGTGGTGGGGGGGGGGGGTGCTGGCGGGGCGAGGCTGTGGTCCGCGGGGGTGGGGGGGTGCTGGCGGGGCGAGGCTGTGGTGGGGGGGGGTGCTGGCGGGGCGAGGCTGTGGTCCGCGGGGGGGGGTGCTGGCGGGGCGAGGCTGTGGTCCGCGGGGGTGGGGGGGTGCTGGCGGGGCGAGGCTGTGGTGGGGGGGGGTGCTGGCGGGGCGAGGCTGTGGTCCGCGGGGGTGGGGGGGTGCTGGCGGGGCGAGGCTGCGTGCGGCGGAGGGGCTTGCCCAGCCTTGCTCTGACCCAGTTTTGCAGGCTGGGCTGGGCCCTCCGCGCCCGGTGGGAGGGCGGCCAGCACCGGCTCCGGGAGCTCGCCCGGCCCCGCCCGCCATGGGGGACTCCACGTGGGCCTCGGGCTGCACCTGCCCTCCCCCCCACCCCCGGATGAGCTCAGGTCCCCAGGCCCTCCCTCCCTCCCTCCCTCCCCAGCCTTGCCCTGTCACACGGCGGCGGCCAGGGATCCTCTCGCGTGGGGGTGGATTTGGGGACCAGAACAGCGCCCTCGGGCGAGATGGCCTAGGAAACCACCCCGAGGAGGAGCAGGGTGGGAGGGAGGGTCCGGGTGGGCAGAGGTGCTAGGGAGCAAAGCCTGCTGGGAGGGGGGGGAGGCCGGGGCAGCCGTGGGAAGCGGGCCCCAGCCGGGCCGGCTTGATAAGCCTTTTTGATCCGCACTGAAGCAACACAGACCCCGAGCCCGAGACAGCTGGGCCTGGGAACCTGGGCTGGGGCTCTGGCCGCCCACCCCAGCCCCCACGGCCCTGACCCCGGGGCAGATTCGGGACCGGAAGCGGATGGTTCTCGGGGTGGGGCAGGCTCTTCTGGGGGCGGGGGACCCCAGGCCGTGGCCCGCGCCCAGCGGGGCACCGTGGACAGGATGCCCAGCCAGGGAAGGGGGGCTCGGCCCTCCACCCAGCGCTTCACCCAGGCTCCCGGAAGGGGCCGTCCCTGCCGCCCCGCACCTCTCCACCTTGCGCGCGGGGCCGGGAGCAGGGTCTGGCCGGCCACGGGCCAGGTGCGGGCGGCGGCGGCTGGGGGCTCACTGCCCCTGACACCCCCCACCCCCCGCCCGGCTGGTGGGCAGCCTGCGCCTCGCCCAGGGCCGCCGCAGCCCCACCCGCGGGCCCTTGTCTGTCCAGGCCAAGGGACAACAGAGCTGTCACCAGCCAGGACCAGAGCAGAGGGGTGTGGCCCGAGGGGAGGACTCAGACATCTCTATTAGGGACTTCGGACTCGGTCTCTCTCCTGCCTGACACTGGAGGCTGGGGTCCATCGGGGGCTGGAGGCTGGGGTCCCTCATGGGCCGGGGGCGGGGCCCCCAGGGGCCGGGGCGGGGTCCCCAGGGGTGGAGGCTGGGGTCCCTCAGGGGCTGGAGGCTGGGTCCCCAGGGGCTGGAGGCTGGGGTCCCTCAGGGGCCGGGGCGGGATCCCCAGGGGTGGAGGCTGGGGTCCCCAGGGGCCGGGGCGGGGTCCCCAGGGGTGGAGGCTGGGGTCCCCAGGGGCTGGGGCGGGGTCCCCAGGGGTGAAGGCTGGGGTCCCTCAGGGGTCGGGGTGGGGTCCCCAGGGGTGGAGGCTGGGGTCCCCAGGGGCTGGAGGCTGGGGTCCCTCAGGGGCCGGGGCAGGGTCCCCAGGGGCCGGGGCGGGGTCCCAAGGGTGGAGGCTGGGGTCCCTCAGGGGCCGGGGCGGGGTCCCCAGGGGCCGGGGCGGGGTCCCCAGGGGTGGAGGCTGGGGTCCCTCCGGCTCAGGGCAGGCGGGCCGGTCCTCGGGCCTGGGGTCGGCGGCCTTGCGAGGTGCGGCCCAGCACCCAGCGACCGAGGCTGTGGGGCGGGGCCGGCCGCCGGCCGGGAAGGGCAGCCTGTGTCCGGGTTCCCGTGGGGGCCGGGGGGCTGGGGGTGCGGCCCGGGGCTTCGGGAGCACCGCGCATCCTGGAGGCCGGGACTCGAGGCCCGGCGGAGCCCGGCGGCGGAGCCGGCGGCGGTGTCGCGGGCCCGGGCCAGGGGCGCCGTGGGGTCCCCGTGACGGGAATCCCTGGAGCCACCGCCCTGCCCTTCCTTCCTGAACCCCTCCGGCCCTCGTGACGGCCCCCTGCTCCCCACAGCCGCCCAGGGGTCGACAGGACCGTCGGGAGGGGGGCGAGGCCCCGGGTGGGGTTCAGCCGCGGGCACCCCCCGTGGCGTCTCTGCGCGGCCTGGCCCGGCGCCGCCGCGCCCCTCGCTAAGTCCTGCTGACGGCTGGCCGGGCGGGGGGCCTCGCCGAACGGGCCCCTGCAGCGGGGGACCCCCCGGCCTCCGCCCCGCCCGCGCCCTCCCGCGGCCGTGCTTGCCGTGCGGGCGGCCTGCAGCCCAGGGGGGCTCGTTGGCGGCTGGAGCACCCGCCATTTCCAAGCCCAGCTGGGGCTCCTGGGAGCGGGGCAGTTGCTCGTGGGCAGCGCTCGGCCCCATCCGTGGTACCAGGGGGCGGGGGGGGGTGGGGGCGGGTTCTCTCGTAGGATGCTGAGGAGGAGGGCGCTGTGGCCCTCCCTCCGTCCTCCCCCAGGCCGCGGGGAGCTGGGCCCGAGCCCCCCGTGACGGCCGTTCTGGGGCCGGCGGGGGCCGGGCCTGCCCACTGCCTCCGTGGTCCGGGGTTGAGGGCCCGGGACCCGCCGGCCGGGCCACTCCGAGCTCCCCGCGCTGCTGGGCTGCCTGGATTCCCCGCCAGCCGGGCCTCCGGGCCTCGGGCCAGAGCTGGCAGAGGGGCGTGGGGGGGGACAGGTCTAAGAGGAGTGGTCCTGGGGGGGAGGGCGGGGGGAGGGGGGAGGGAGGGGGAGGGCTGCCCAGCACCCGCAGGGCCTGGATGCCGCGTTCAGCCCCGGCTGGCCGGCAGAGTTGGAGCTTGTTTATTCTTGGCAGAAAGGCGGGTGCGGGGGGGGGGGGGGAGGGGGGAGGGGAGGAGGCCTTTCAAAAAATCATACGAATCAAAACGCTCATTTAGAAGGCTCCCAAGACACGCTGACACTCCAGAAGGGTCCTGGAAAAAAACGCGGAGCGGGTTTAAGTGTCAATGGGCCCCAAACACCATAATTAAATTTCCCTTAAATTTACCAGAGTTTGGGGTCAAAGAAAAAATAAAACTCGGGGAAAATACACTTGAGGTTTCAGGCGAATGCCAAGCGCTTAGGAAAATAGATTTCTGGGCTGCTCGGTGGCTACTGGCCTGGCGTGGCCGGCGCGGAGCGAGGAGCGCTTTAACCCCTGTCTGCTCAGCTCAGCCCCCCACCCCCGCCCCCGGGGGGGGCGCCGGGGGCTAGGCCGGGGGAGCCCGAGGAGGCCCTAGGCCCGCCTGCCCTCGTCGACGGACAGCCCCGCTCTCCATTCTCTGCCGACCTGACAGCAACGGCTTTTCTCCAGCGTCAAGCCTTGCGGTGTAACAGTCGGCGTGAACCAAGGGACAACATGGGCAGAAGACTTGGATGGAGACCATGACGGCACAGCCAGGCTCTCAATAGCTCATGATTCATGATCTTGCCCTTTTCGCTCAGCCTGCCAGGAAGCTCAGAGCTAAAATTATGGATCTTGTATAGTAGCTAGTGTTGGCCTGAGGGATTTTGGAATATTTTCTCTCTTTCTCCATGTCCTTCAAAATGCACCTATTAATAATGAGCAAATCAAATGTGCTTTTTATTTTAATCTCCCTCAAATTCTCAGAATAAGCGTGAGAGGTAGAATTCATCCACCGGTCCTCACAGACACAGCCCCACTCAAACCTGCTCTGTTCTCCCTGGGGGAAGGGGTTAGCCCGGCTCCCGGGGCTTCTGAGCTGCCTCTGTGCGGCCTCATGCTGCAGCCTGAATCCTGGGCTCCCGTCGGCACACGGAGGCAGCAGCAGAGCGGGCAGCTCTGGGGTTCTGAGGGCCTGTCAGGGACGGGCCTGGCCTCAGTTTCCCCCGTGCCTCCACTTAGCAGACGGTAGGGACAAAGCCCTTCCCCACAGCAGCCCCGTCCCCGGAGCCAGGCCGACCCCCTGGGGCTGGGGCTCCCAGCCTGGGTTTCCGCCGGCTTTGGCTCGGGGGCCCCACCGCCTGCCAGGACAATGCCAAGATGCCCCTTCCGTTGATGGCAGGACCCTCACCGCCGTGACCCCCGCCTGGAGGCTGAGGAGGGGCCGGTGGGGTCCAGAGCCAGGGCCCACGGCTAGCACGCCCCCCCCCCCATGCCGCCCTCCGGGCCCAGCAAGCCGGGGCCACACAGCTCTGAGTCACGGAGTGGGGCTGGGCCCGTCTCTGCCTCTGCTCCCCACTGGATCCTCGGGGGACCCGCGGGGATGGGCCTCGCCAATCGGGTGGGCTCAGAGGGGTCCGTGCTGAATGGGACTCCTGTATCTGGAAGTGCCGGCCACCGTGGCCTTCTTCCCACCTGCCCCCCTGCCCCAGGAGCGGAAGCCAGGAGGAGGGGGCCCGTGGCACTGCCGGGGCCCCGGAAAGGCTCCGTAGGGCGTGGAGATGACCCTGCGGCTGATTCAGAGGGAGAGCCAACAAACCTGGGGTGCAGACGGCACTTAGGCGGGGGCCTGGCCACCACATAAAGGGGTCCAAGAACCAGGGCTGGTGTGTGGCGCGTTGACCACAGCAGACTGCCCGCAGGGGGCTGCCCTGGGCAGAGGGGGTCGGGGCAGCTCTGGGGGCGCAGGGCCCCTCTGACAATTCCGCACAACTGGTGGACTGACGGGAAGGCGGCGGCAGAGCCAGCGGGGCCTGGAGGGCCTGTGATGAAGGGGCCCCCTCCGGGTGGGACATGCCTACGGCCGGGGGGGGGGGGGGGGCTGTGCAGGCGGCACATTTGGAATGAGGGTCTCGGCAAGACTACGTCAAGGAGCTTGAGATGAGGAGGGACCACGCGTGTTGAGGGGTCACCACGAGTTGATGCAGATGGGGGGGTCAGCCACGGGGAGGCCCCCGGCCCTGGAGGAGGCTGGAAGGGGTCTCCCCAGGCCCCCGGGGAGGGCATCCGCCCCGCATCTTGCACCCAGACTCTGGTAGCTCGGGCTGGGGGAGTGAACGTGAGCCCACCAGGCCTGGCCATGGGCACCGGCAGCCCCAGGGGACGAATACAGGGCCCAGTGCTGCCCAAGCGGGGCTGTGGACAGGGACGCTGCCTGGCTGTCGGGCCAGCAGGAGGACGCGGAAGACGACAAGTCCCCTCTCGCGACGGGGGCTGCCCCCTTGCTCAAGCCTGCCCCGAAGCTGGCAGCTAGGGAGCCTGGGAGACGTGGTCCCCCGTGGAGGCAGGCCCGGGGACACGGGGGGGGGGGGCAGGGAGAACATTCCAGAAACAAAACACACACGGTGGGACGACGGCTGCTCGGCCCCCAGCAGGCATGGGCACGGGGAGAGGGTCCTGAGTGGCAGCTACCCGACGCTGCGTGTCGGAGGGGGGCTGGACAGGCCACTGGGGGCCCCGCAGGCCCAGGCCCAGCCAGTCTGGATGGACACGTGCGCTCCGGGCCCCGGGAGGCACAGGGCAGAGGTGCCGGGCTAGGAGGTGGGTACGGAAGGCTGGCAGGAGGGATCCTGGGGGGGGGGAGTGAGGCCTTCCGGGGACCCTGAGTCAGCCAGACACACCCCAATTCTTGGCAGCACAGGCTGTACCCGGAGCCCCAGGTGAGCTCTGCTCTGGGGGCTGGGGGGGGGGACAGCGGTCCTTCACAGCGGGCTTTGGAGGTCCAAGCCCGGCTCCAAGGCCACGGGCTGGGTGGGGGTAAGGGGGGGTAATCCCCAGGGGGGGGTAATCCCGGGGGGGGGGTAAGCCTGGGGCGGGGGGGGGGGGGTAAGCCCCCAGCCAAGGCCTCGCCTTCCTTGCTGTCTGGCATCAGTGCCTGGCCTCCCTCCTTGCCCGGAAATGAGACCAGAGGCCTGG
>NW_025959990.1:0-34145 GCF_023159225.1 Perognathus longimembris pacificus | reverse complement strand
AATTACCTTAACAAGCTCCAGCTGTTTTTATTCTCAGAAGGGATACTCCCTGATATACAGCTGCCTACCCCCTTCGTAGGTGCAGGTCCTAAATGAGCTTTTTTCTCTGTTCCCTCACCACAATCCAGATTCTTTTGGGGACGTAACAGTAAAGTAACCATACCAGGAAGTACTTAATTTATTAAGCTACTGCTTTTCTTAATCTCAGTGGAGATATTTACTGATAAACAGCTACGTATGCAGCATGTTCATGTCGTTCCTTAATGAGCTTTTATCTCTCTCCCCTCAACACAAATCAGATTCTTCTGAGGAGTTCCCAGTACATTATCCTTTCCCCTGTGTAATTACCTTAACAAGCTCCAGCGGTTTTTATTCTCAGAAGGGATACTCCCTGATATAAAGCTGCCTACCCCCTTCGTAAGTGCAGGTCCTAAATGAGCTTTTTTCTCTGTTCCCTCACCACAATCCAGATTTTTTTGGGGAGTTACCAGTATAGTAAGCATACCAGGAAGTACTTAATTCATTAAGCTACTGCTTTTTTAAATCTCAGTGGAGATATTTACTGATAAACAGCTACCTACGCAGCATGTTCATGTCGTTCCTAAATGAGCTTTTATCTCTCTCTCCTCACGACACATCAGATTCTTCTGAGGAGTTCCCAGTACATTATCCTTTCCCCTGTGTAATTAGCTTAACAAGCTCCAGCTGTTTTTATTCTCTGAAGGGATACTCCCTTATATACAGCTGCCTACCCCCTTCCTAACTGCAGGTCCTAAATGAGCTTTTTTCTCTGTTCCCTCACCACAATCCAGATTCTTTTGGGGAGTTACCAGTACAGTAACCATACCAGGAAGTACTTAATTTATTAAGCTACTGCTTTTCTTTTTTTTTCTTCTCAAATTTTTATTATCAAACTGACGTACAGAGAGGTTACAATATCATACGTTGGGCATGGGATACATTTCTTGTACTGTTTGTTGCCTTGTCCCTCATGCCCCCCTCCCTCCCCCCTTTCCCTCCTCCCCCCTGGTGTTCAGTTCACTTACACCAAACAGTTTTGCAAGTATTGCTTTCGTAGTTATTTCACTTTTTTTACCCTGTGTCTCTCGAAGTTGGTATTCCCTTTGAATTTCCTACTTCCAATACCAGTAAACACGGTTTCCAATATACTCAGATAAGATTACAGAGATAGTGTAGGTACAAACATAGGAAGGTGATACAAAACATTGTCTATAATAGAAAGTACACATACACATAGGACCTTGAAAGTGGTTACAACTGTGATATATCACTTGTTTCCATAACATGGAGTTCATTTCAATTAGCATCATCTTATGTGTTTCTAAGGGTATAGCTATTGGGCCTTGTGATGCTCTGCTATGGCTTGCCTAAACCTGTACTAATTATTCCCAATAAGGGAGGCCATAGAGTCCATGTTTCTTTGGGTCTGGCTCACTTCACTTAGTATAACCTTTTCCAAGTCCTTCCATTTCCTTACAAATGGAACAATGTCATTCTTTCTGATAGAGGCATAAAATTCCATTGTGTAAATGTACCACATTTTCCTGATCCATTCATCTATGGAGGGGCATCTGGGTTGGTTCCAGCTTCTCGCTATGACAAATTGTGCTGCGATGAACATTGTTGTGCTGGTGGCATTACTGTGATTTTGTTTGTGGGCTTTTGGATAGATACCCAACAGTGGGGCTGCTGGGTCATAGGGGAGTTCTATATTGAGCCTTCTGAGGAATCTCCATACTGCTTGCCAGAGTGGCTGAACCAGTTTACATTCCCACCAACAACGAAGTAGGGTTCCCTTTTGGCCACATCCCCTCCAACAATTGTTATTATTAGTTTTCTTGATATATGACATTCTTGCTGGGGTGAGATGGAATCTCAATGTTGTTTTAATTTGCATTTCCTTTATGGCCAGTGATGTAGAGCATTTTTTCATATGTCTATTGGCCATTCTCATTTCCTCATCAGAGAAGTTTCTTTGTAAGTCTTTAGCCCACTTTATGAGGGGGCTATTGGTTCTTTGCAGTTTTCTTTTGGAAGAAGGTAATTTTTTTAGTTCTGCATATATTTTAGAGATGAGGCCTTTGTCTGTTGAATGTCCGGTAAAGATCTTCTCCCAGTCTGTGGGCTTTCTGTTTATCTTGAGAGCTATGTCCTTTGCCGTGCAGAAGCTCTGGAGTTTGATGCAGTCCCATTTGTCCAACCTTTCTTTGATTTGTAGCCTTTCAGGGTCTTTGTTAAGGAAGTTCTGTCCTGTGCCAAGGAGCCCAAGTGTTTCTCCTACTCCTTCCTTTAGTGTCTTCAGGGTGCCTGTTTTGATTTCAAGGTCTTTAATCCATTTGGAATTGATTTTGGTGCAGGGTGATATATAAGGATCTAGTTTTAGTTTGTTGCATGTGTTGAGCCAGTTTTGCAAGCACCACTTGTTAAAGAGGCTATCTTTCTTCCATACTATTGTTTTAGCTCCTTTATCAAAGTTTAAGTAGGCATAGTTCTGTGGGTTTAATTCTGGGTCTTCAATTCTGTTCCATTGGTCTTCAGGCCTGTTCCGGTGCCAATACCAAGCTGTTTTTATTACTATAGCTTTATAATACAGCTTGAAGTTGGGTATTGTAATTCCTCCAGCACTGTTCTTTCTGCTTAAGAGTGTTTTTGCTATTCTAGGTCTTTTATTGCTCCATATGAATTTCTGGATTGCTTCCTCTATTTCATTAAAGAATGGTGTTGGGATATTAATGGGTATTGCATTGAATTTTTAGATAGCCTTTGGCAATATTGCCATTTTGATTACATTAATCCTCCCAATCCAGGAGCATGGGAGGTTTTTCCATTTTCTTAGTTCTGACTTAATTTCATTTTTCAAGCTTTTAAAGTTCTCTTCAAAGAGGTCTTTCACTTCTTTGGTTAAGGTTATTCCTAGGTATTTTATGTTTTTGGGGGCTATTGCAAAAGGAGTTGCTTTCCTGATTTCAGCCTCGGTCTTCGGGTTGTTAGCATAGAGAAAGGCCGTTGATTTTTGAAGGTTTATTTTATATCCTGCAACTTTGCCAAAGTTTTGTATCAGCTCTAGTAGCTTGGGGGTAGAGTCTATGGGATTCTTTAGGTATAGGATCATGTCATCTGCGAAGAGAGAAAGTTTAACTTCATCTTTTCCTATTTGGATCCCCTTTATATTCTCTTCTTGCCTAATTGCTCTGGCTAGGAATTCTAGTACTATGTTGAAGAGCAGGGGAGAGAGTGGACATCCCTGCCTTGTTCCTGATTTTAAAGGAAATGGCTTTAGTTTTTCACCATTTAGAGTTATGCTTGCTGTTGGTTTGTCATAAACTGCCTTGATTATATTCAGGAATGTTCCCTGGAATCCCAGTTTTTCCAGGGCTTTTAGCATAAATGGGTGCTGGATTTTATCGAACGCTTTTTCCGCATCCAGCGATAAAACCATGTGGTTCTTTACCTTGCTCCGGTTGATGTGGTGGATTACATTAATTGACTTGCGTATATTAAACCAGCTTTGCATCCCTGGGATGAATCCAGTTTGATCGTGGTGTATGATTTTTTTGATGACCTGTTGAAGTCGATTGGCCAGAATTTTGTTGAGAATTTTTGCATCTATGTTCATCAGGGAGATTGGTCTGTAGTCCTCTTTCCGTGATGAGTCTCTGCCTGGTTTTGGGATGAGGGTTATACTGGCTTCATGAAATGAGTCTGGCAGTGAACGTTCTCTTTCAATGTCATTGAAGAGTTTGAGAAATATTGGAGTGAGTTCTGTTTTGAAGGCCTTGTAGAATTCTGCGGTGAATCCATCTGGACCTGGGCTTTTCTTGGATGGGAGATCATTTATTGCTGTTTCTATTTCAATACTGGATATGGGTCTGTTTAGAAGGTTTAAGTCTTCATAGTTGAGTTTGGGGGTACCAATTTTTTCTAGGAAATCATCCATTTCTTCCAAGTTCTCGAATTTGTTGGCATAAAGGTTTTCAAAATAGTCCCTTATTATTTTCTGAATTTCGGTTATTTCTGTGGTGATGTTACCTGTTTCATCTCTTATCTTGTTTATTTGAGTGTGCTGCCTTCGTTCTTTGGTCAGGTTTGCCAGGGGTCTGTCTATCTTGTTGATTTTTTCAAAGAACCAACTCTTCGTTTTGTTGATTCTTTCGATGGTTTTTCCGTCTCTCATTGATTTAATTCTGATTTGATTTTAATTATTTGCTTCCGTCTATTGACTTGGGGTTTGGCTTGCTGTTCTCTCTCCAGAAAATTAAGGTGCTTCCTTAAATTACTGAGTTGCTGTTTCTCCAGTTTGTTGATGTATGTACTCAGAGATATGAATTTTCCTCTGAGTACTGCCTTTGCTGTGTCCCAAAGGAGCTGGTACTTTGTGCCCTCAACTTGGTTGAAGTCCATAAACATTTGAATTTCTGTTTTAATTTCTTCAATGATCCACTGATGGTTCAGCAGTGTGTTCTTTAGTCTCCATGAATTGTGGGATTTTCTGTGGTGGCTGAATGAGTTGAGCTCTAATTTTATTCCATTGTGGTCTGAAAGAATGCAGGGAATGATTTTGATACTTCTGAATTTGTACAGATTTTCTTTGTGCCCTAAGATGTGATCTATTTTGGAGAGTGTTCCGTGTGCTGCCGAAAAGAATGTGTATTATGTCCTTGCTGGGTGGAATATTCTGTAGATGTCGATTAAGTCTAGTTGGTCTATGCAATTGTTTAGTTCTGTGGTTTCTTTGTTCAGTTTTTGGCGTGTTGATCTGTCCAGAGGTGATAGTGGAGTGTTAAAGTCCCCCACTATCATTGTGTTTGGGTCTATGAATGTTTTTAGAGCCAGTAGTGTTTGTTTGATGAAGTTGGGTGCTCCTGCATTTGGCGTGTAGATATTTAGGATGGTTATTTCTTCCTGTTGGAGAGATCCTTTTACTAGTATGTAGTAACCTTCTTTGTCTCTTCTTACCTTTTTTAATTTGAAGTCAATTTTGTCTGATACTAGGATTGCAACTCCAGCCTGCTTATGGGGGCCATTTGCTTGATAGATTTGTTTCCAGCCTTTCACTTTTAGAAGATGTTTACTTTTGCTGGATAGATGTGTCTCTTGGAGGCAGCAGAAAGATGGATCTTGATTTGTGATCCAAGTTATGAGCCTATGTCGTTTGATTGGAGAATTAAGTCCATTAATGTTGACAGTTAGGATTGAGAGGTGATCGTTTGTTCCTTTCATTTTCACTGTCTTGTTTAAAGCTGTGTCTTCCCATTTCTTGATCTAGTGTTTACTATTTAGGGTTCATTTCTCTGTCTGTGTTGGGATCTTGATTATTTTCCCTGTATAGTACATCTTTAAGGATTTTGTGTAAAGCTGGTTTTTTGGAGATATATTGTTTCAGTTTTTCCTTATTGTGGAAGACTTTTATTTGACCTTCGGATATGAAGGAGAGTTTGGCGGGGTACAGAATTCTTGGTTGGTAGTTGTTTTTATTTAGAGTTTGCTATACTTCATTCCAGGCTCTCCTTGCTTTCATGGTCTCTGCTGAGAAGTCTGGGGTAATTCTGATTGCTTTTCCTTTATATGTGATAGTTTTCTTTGCCCTAACAGCTTTGAGTATTTTTTCCTTGCACTCTGCTGAAGCTGTTTTGATCACAATGTGTCGGTGGGAAGTCCTATTCTGGTCTGGTCGATTTGGGGTTCTAAATGCTTCTTGTATCTGTATAGGCCTTTCCTTCTGGATGTTTGGGAAGTTCTCAGCTAATATTCTGTTAAATAGGTTGCCTATCCCATTAACCTCTTTCTCCAAGTTTTCCCTCAATACCTATTATCCTTAAATTGGGCTTCCTGATTGTGTCTTGAATCTCCTGTAGCGATCTGTTTTGTTGCTTGGACTGGATTTGTATTGATTTTTGATCTTTCTCCATAGAATCTAAGGAATCTTCAGCTCCTGAGATTCGATCCTCTGCTTCAGTTAGTCGGGACTGTAGGCTAGCTACTTGATTTCGAATCTCTTTTCCTTCTGACTGGTCTTTCCTGATGATTTCCATGTCATTTCTTAGGTCCTGTATGGACTTCTTTACTTCATTAACTTCATTACTTTGGTTTTGAGTGTTGTCTCTCAAATCTTTAAGTTGGGTAGCTATCTTTTCATTTGACTCTTGAAGCTCACTTATCTTTCTATTTGTGGATGCCATGAAATTCTCCATTAATTTTTGCTTTGCCTCCTCACGCTCTAACATAATTGACTGAAGAGATTCAAACTTTTCATTTATCATGTTTATCAGTAAACGTTGTAGAGCATTTTGGGGGTTTTCTTCTATGTTTTTGATTGACTGCTCTGCTTCCTGCTTGTTTTGGGTGGGGGATAAGACTTCATTATTTGCCATCTTTCTTGTGTTTCTTCTGCCCATTTGGATTGGGAATGCCAGTCTACCAGCACCTGTGAGCACTGTTTAAGACCCAAAGCAGCCCTTACCAAGCACTGTTGTGTAAATCTTACAATTTCACAATTATATACAGATAATTTGTATACCTGTCTATAAAGTTAGATTTGGTGTTCCTAAAGAATACAATTTCAATATAACATCTGATCCTGGGCCCTGTATTCAGTAGTTACTTATTTACTGTTACAACCTTATACACAATTCTTGTTTTTATATTAAGTTCTTTTAGGACTGGCTTTCTCTATGAACCCCTTTGATTCACTCGTATTAAGCTGGGATATCCTCTATCCAATAACCAGGAGTCAATGGAGCCTGGAGGTCCAGGCAGTAAGTCAGGAGGGTAAGTTGGAGGTAGTAAAGAGAATAGAGTAAAGTGTATTGGGGGGGTGGTGGTGATTTTGGTTTAGTTTCAGTGACGTGGAAATGTGGAGAAGAGTAGAATCAGTAGAAAGCACATTGATAAAATGACAGACACTGGAGAGTTAGCAGAAAAGGGTGTAGGAGTTAGTTATAGGAAAGTAATTTTTAAAGGAAGAGGACGCAACGAGAGAAATGAAGTAAAAATACTGGAAGACAGATACACAAAACTGAAAAATTATTTCAAGGAAGCATAAGTAAATAAAAAGGAAAATAACAGAAAAGGGACACCCAAGCAAATAAACAAACACACAAAAAAAACTTGATAAAACAAACCAGTAAAAATGGAAAACAAACAAACAAACAAACAAAAAAACAGCCAATGATGTTTCAGGTGTGAAAAAATTAAAAAGAAAATTTTAAAGAAAAGTTTAAAAAAAATGTTTGAAAAGAAAAAGAAACCAGTCTCAGGTTTCCCTGCAGTGGACTGCAGTCTATTTTCCTGATTGGCTGGTTTGACTTGATTTCAGTTGGCAAGGGGTGGATCTGTTCTGACCTTCTCCCCTGTTGGTGCAATCGTGGGTCTCTGAGGTTCGCACAGCTTGCAGGCAGGCCTTGGGCATCCTCTGTCGATGGGGACGTAGGCAGTCACAGGAACTGTGGCTCCTCTGTCTGCTGTGGGGCCGCTGCCATTGATGCCTGGACTTGACTAGACTGTGAACTCAGCAGAGCGTGGCGCGTCTGGCCTGTTTTGCTCCACTAAGAGTTGCTTGCCTGAGGGAGGCGGCCTCTTTGGCATAGGTAGCTATGGAATGCAGCTCCGTTTTGGGCTGGGAATTAGTTTCCTCTGTGACAGGACCGTTTAGCTGTCCCCGGAACTCTTTGTTCCTCCTTCTGTTGTTTCCGTGCCCCTGGTAGCTGCTCGCAGCTTTTGCTTTAAGTTTAGAAGTTCCGGCGGGCAGGGCGGGGCATCTCTGGATAATCCCCGGACTCGCCTCCCGCCAGGGCAGGGGGCGTTCTTCTGGGCGGAGCTGGTTCTCACTGATTCCGCCCCTCCTGCCCTTTTCAAAGATGGCTTTTTTGACCTCACTTTCCCCAGGCCCGCTTCAGTTCCAGTCTGGTCTGACCCTATGCCAGTGGCAAAGATGGCGCTTTGCTCTGGCGGTGGGGACAGGGATGCCTTCCAGAAGCTGGACTGTAGGCACAAGCGACAATAATTTTTTTTTTTGCGGGGTACTCACGCTGTCTCTGCGATGTCAGGTCCTCCGTGCTCGGCTGCCGTCTGGAGTATTTCTCGCTTTAGCAGCGCGGAGTGCGGGGGGCTGTGCCAGGCACTGTGCCTGAGCCGGCGCTGGCGCTGCAGTGGGACGCCGCCCGGAGCTCAAAACTGTGTTTCCAGACCAGCAAAGTCGATTTTTCCTTCCTGTTCAGAATCCCTGTACTGTTAGAACTTACTTTGGATTTCTTTCTCAGAGAAACAGTTTCTATGAGGTGAGAAAACTTCGATATTGGAGGGAGCCCTGCAGGGCTCAGCCGCTCCTCCACCGTCTTCCGCCAAAATCCTCGCTACTGCTTTTCTTAATCACAGTGGAGATATTTACTGATAAACAGCTACCTACACAGAATGTTCATGTCGTTCCTAAATGAGCTTTTATCTCTCTCCCCTCACCAGAAATCAGATTCTTCTGAGGATATCCCAGTACATGATCCTTTCCGCTGTGTAATTACCTTAAGAAGCTCCAGCTCTTTTTATTATCAGAAGGGATACTCCCTGATATACAGCTGCCTACCCCCTTCGTAAGTGCAGGTACCAAATGAGATTTTTTCTCTGTTCCCTCACCAAAATCCAGATTCTTTTGGGGAGTTACCAGTACAGTAACCATACCAGGAAGTACTTAATTTATTAAGCTACTACTTTTCTTAATCTCAGTGGAGATATTTACTGATAAACAGCTACTTACGCAGCATGTTCATGTCGTTCCTAAATGAGCTTTTATCTCTCTCCCCTCACCACAAATCAGATTCTTCTGAGGAGTTCCCCGTACTGTATCATTTCCCCTGTGTAATTACCTTAACAAGCTCGGGCTGTTTTTATTCTCAGAAGGGATACTCCCTGATATACAGCTGCCTACTCACTTCGTAAGTGCAGGTCCTAAATGACCATTTTCTCTATTCCCTCACCACAATCCAGATTCTTCTGGGGAGTTACCAGTACAGTAACCATACCAGGAATTACTTAATTTATTAAGCTACTGCTTTTCTTAATCTCAGTGGTGATATTTACTGATAAAACAGGTACCTACGCAGCATGTTCATGTCGTTCTTAAATGAGCTTTTATCTCTCTCCCCTCACCACAAATCAGATTCTTTTGAGGAGTTCCCAGTACATTATACTTTCCCCTGTGTAATTACCTTAACAAGCACCAGCTGTTATTCATCTCAGAAGGGAAACTCCCTGATATACAGCTGCCTGCCACCTTCGTAAGCGCGGGTCTTAAATGAGCGTTTTTCTCTGTTCCCTCACCACAATCCAGATTCTTTTGGGCAGTTACCAGTACAGTAATCATACCAGTTTACTGAGTTACTGATTTTCTTAATCTCAGTGGAGATATTTACTGATAAACAGCTACCTACGCAGCATGTTCATGTCGTTCTTAAATGAGCTTTTATCTCTCTCCCCTGACCACAATTCAGATTCTTCTGAGGAGTTCCAAGTACATTATCCTTTCACCTGTGTAAGTACCTTAACAATCTCCAGCTGTTTTTATTCTCAGTAGAGATATTCCCTGATATACAGCTGCCTACCCTCTTCGTAAGTGCAGGTCCTAAATGAGCTTTTTCTCTATTCCCTCACCACAATCCAGATTCTTTTGGGGAGTTACCAGTACAGTAACCATACCAGGAACTACTTAATTTATTAAGCTACTGGTTTTCTTAATCTCAGTGGAGATATTTACTGATAAACAGCTACCTACGCAGCATGTTCATGTCGTTCCTAAATGAGCTTTTATCTCTCGCCCCTCACCACAAATCAGATTCTTCTGAAGAGTTCCCAGTACATTATCCTTTCCCCTGTGTAATTACCTTAACAAGCTCCAGCTGTTTTTATTCTCAGAAGGGATACTCCCTGATATACAGCTGCCTACCCTCTTCGTAAGTGCAGGTCCTAAATGAGCTTTTTTCTCTGTTCCCTTACCAAAATCCAGATTCTTTTGGGGAGTTACCAGTACAGTAACCATACCAGGAAGTACATAATTTACTAAGCTACATCTTTTCTTACTCTCAGTTGGGATAATTCTGATAAAGAGCTACCTACCCAGTATATTCATGTCGTTCCTAACTGAGATAGTATCTCTCTCCCCTCACCACAATTCAGATTCTTCTGAGTAGTTCCTACTACATTATCCCTTCCTCGATGTAATTACCATATCAAGTTCCAGTTGTTCTTATTCTCAGAAGGGATACTCCTAGATGTAACGCTGCCTACCACTTTCGTAAGTGCAGGTCCTAAATGAGCTTTCTTCTCTCTTCCCTCACCTAAATCCAGATTCTTTTGCGAAGTTACCAGTACAGTAACCATACCAGGAAGTACTTAATTTATTAAGCTACTGCTTTTCTTAATCTCAGTGGAGATATTTTCTGATAAACAGCTACCTACGCAGCATGTTAATGTCGTTCCTAAATGACCTTTTATCTCTCTATCCTCAACACAAATCAGATTCTTTTCAGGAGTTCCCTGTACATTATCCTTTCCCCTGTGTAATTACCTTAACAAGCCCCAGATGTTTTTATTCTCAGAAGGGATACTCCCTGATATACAGCTGCCTACCCCCTTCATAAGTGCAGGTGGTAAATGAGCTTTATTCTCTGTTCCCTCACCACAATCCAGATTCTTTTGGGGAGTTACCAGTAATGTAACCATACCAGGAAGTAGTTAATTCATTAAGCTACTGCTTTTCTTAATCTCAGTGGAGATATTTACTTATAAACAGCTACCTACACAGCATGTACATATCGTTCCTAAATGAGCTTTTATCATTCTGCCCTCACCACAAATCAGATTCTTCTGAGGAGTTCCCAGTACATTATCCTTTCCCCTGTGTAATTACCTTAACACGCTCCAGCTGTTTTTATTCTCAGAAAGGATACTCCCTGATATACAGCTGCCCACCCCCTTCGTAAGCACAGGTCATAAATGAGCTTTTTTCTCTGTTCCCTCACCACAATCCAGATTCTTTTAGGGAGTTACCAGTACAGTAACCATACCAGGAAGTACTTAATTTATTAAGTTACTTCTTTTCTTAATCTCAGTGGAGATATTTACTGATAAACAGCTACCTACGCAGCATGTTCATGTTGTTCCTAAAAGAGCTTTTATCTCTGTCCCCTCACCACAAATCAGATTCTTCTGAGGAGTTCCCAGTATATTATCATTTCCCCTGTGTAATTACCTTAAAAAGCTCCAGCTGTTTTTATTCTCAGAAGGGATACTCCCTGATATACAGTTGCCTACCCCCTTCGTAAGTGCAGGTCCTAAATGAGATTTTTCTCTGTTCCCTCATCACAATCCAGATCCTTTTGGGTAGTTACCAGTACATAACCATACCAGGAAGTACTTAATTTATTAAGCTACTGCTTTTCTTTACCTCAGTGGAGATATTTACTGATAAAGAGCTACATACGCAGCATGTTCATGTCGTTCATATATGAGATTTTATCTCTCTCTCCTCAACACAAATCAGATTCTTCTGAGGAGATTCCAGTACAAAATCATTTCCCCTGTGTAATTACCTTAACAAGCTCCAGCTGTTTTTATTTTCAGAATGGATACTCCCTGATAAACAGCTGCCTTCCCCATTCGTAAGTGCGGGTCCTAAATGAGCTTTATCTCTGTTCCATCACCACAATCCAGATTCTTTTGGGGAGCTACCAGTACAGTAACCATACAAGGAAGTACTTAATTTATTAAGCTACTACTTTTCTTAATCTCAGTGGAGATATTTACTGATAAACAGCTACTTACGCAGCATGTTCATGTCGTTCCTAAATGAGCTTTTATCTCTCTCCCCTCACCACAAATCAGATTCTTCTGAGGAGTTCCCCGTACTGTATCATTTCCCCTGTGTAATTACCTTAACAAGCTCGGGCTGTTTTTATTCTCAGAAGGGATACTCCCTGATATACAGCTGCCTACTCACTTCGTAAGTGCAGGTCCTAAATGACCATTTTCTCTATTCCCTCACCACAATCCAGATTCTTCTGGGGAGTTACCAGTACAGTAACCATACCAGGAATTACTTAATTTATTAAGCTACTGCTTTTCTTAATCTCAGTGGTGATATTTACTGATAAAACAGGTACCTACGCAGCATGTTCATGTCGTTCTTAAATGAGCTTTTATCTCTCTCCCCTCACCACAAATCAGATTCTTTTGAGGAGTTCCCAGTACATTATCCTTTCCCCTGTGTAATTACCTTAACAAGCTCCAGCTGTTATTCATCTCAGAAGGGAAACTCCCTGATATACAGCTGCCTGCCACCTTCGTAAGCGCGGGTCTTAAATGAGCGTTTTTCTCTGTTCCCTCACCACAATCCAGATTCTTTTGGGCAGTTACCAGTACAGTAATCATACCAGTTTACTGAGTTACTGATTTTCTTAATCTCAGTGGAGATATTTACTGATAAACAGCTACCTACGCAGCATGTTCATGTCGTTCTTAAATGAGCTTTTATCTCTCTCCCCTGACCACAATTCAGATTCTTCTGAGGAGTTCCAAGTACATTATCCTTTCACCTGTGTAAGTACCTTAACAATCTCCAGCTGTTTTTATTCTCAGTAGGGATATTCCCTGATATACAGCTGCCTACCCTCTTCGTAAGTGCAGGTCCTAAATGAGCTTTTTCTCTATTCCCTCACCACAATCCAGATTCTTTTGGGGAGTTACCAGTACAGTAACCATACCAGGAACTACTTAATTTATTAAGCTACTGCTTTTCTTAATCTCAGTGGAGATATTTACTGATAAACAGCTACCTACGAAGCATGTTCATGTCGTTCCTAAATGAGCTTTTATCTCTCTCCCCTCACCACAAACTAGATTCTTCTAAGGAGTTCCCAGTAGATTATCCTTTCCCCGGTGTAATTACCTTAACAAGCTCCAGCTGTTTTTATTCTCAGAAGGGATACTCCCTGATATACATCTGCCTACCCTCTTCGTAAGTGCAGGTCCTAAATGAGCTTTATTCTCTGTTCCCTCATCACAATCCAGTTTCTTTTGGGGAGTTACCAGTACAGTAACCATACCAGTTTATTAAGCTACTGCTTTTCTTAATCTCAGTGGAGATATTTACTGATAAACAGCTACCTACGCAGCATGTTCCTGTCGTTACAAAATGAGCTTTTATCTTTCTCCCCTCATCCCAATCAGATTCTTCTGTGGAGTTCCCAGTACATTGTCCTTTCCCCTGAGTAATTACCTTAACAAGCTCCAGCTGTTTTTATTCTCTGAAGGGATACTCCGTGATATACATCTGCCTACCCCCTTCGTAAGTGCAGGTCCTACATGAGCTTTTTTCTCTATTCCCTCACCACAATCCAGATTCTTTTGGGGAGTTACCGGTAGAGTAACCATACCAGGAAGTACTTAATTTATTAAGCTACTGCTTTTCTTAATCTCAGTGGAGATATTTACTGATAAACAGCTACCTACGCAGCATGTTCATGTCGTTCCTAATTGAGCTTTATCTCTCTCCCCTCACCACAAATCAGATTCTTCTGAGGAGTTCCCATTACATTATCCTTTCCCCTGTGTAATTACCTTAACAAGTTCCAGCTATTTTTCTTCTCTGAAGGGATACTCCCTGATATACACCTGCCTACCCACTTCGTAAGTGCAGGTCCTAAATGAGCTTTTTTCTCTGTTCCCTCACCACAATCCAGATTCTTTTGGTCAGTTACCAGTACAGGAACCATACCAGTATACTAAGCTACTGATTTTCTTAATCTCAGTGGAGATATTTACTGATAAACAGCTACCTACGCAGCATGTTCATGTCATTATTAAATGAGCTTTTATCTCTCTCCCCTCACCACAAATCAGATTCTTCTGAGGAGTTCCAAGTACATTATCCTTTCCCCTGTGTAAGTACCTTAACAATCTCCAGCTGTTTTTATTCTCAGTAGGGATATTCCCTGATATACAGCTGCCTAACCTCTTCGTAAGTGCAGGTCCTAAATGAGCTTTTTCTCTATTCCCTCACCACAATCCAGATTCTTTTGGGGAGTTACCAGTACAGTAACCATACCAGGAACTACTTAATTTATTAAGCTACTGCTTTTCTTAATCTCAGTGGAGATATTTACTGATAAACAGCTACCTACGAAGCATGTTCATGTCGTTCCTAAATGAGCTTTTATGTCTCCCCCTCACCACAAATCAGATTCTTCTGAGGAGTTCCCAGTACATCATCCTTTCCCCTGTGTAATTACCTTAACAACCTCCGGCGGTGTTTATTCTCAGAAGGGATACTCCCTGATATACATCTGCCTTCCCCATTCGTAAGTGCAGGTCCTAAATGAGCTTTTTTCTCTGTTCCCTCAGTACAATCCAGATTCTTTTGGGGAGTTGCCAGTACAGTAACTATACCAGGAAGTAATTAATTTATTAAGCTACTGCTTTTCTTAATCTCAGTGGAGATATTTACTGATAAACAGCTACCTACGCAGCATGTTAATGTCGTTCCTAAATGAGCTTTTATCTCTCTCCCCTCACCACAAATCAGATTATTATGAAGAGTTCTCAGTACATGATCCTTTCCCCTGTATAATTACCTTAACAAGCTCCAGCTGTTTTTATTCTCAGAAGGGATACTCCCTGATATACAGCTTCCTAACCCCTTCGGAAGGGCAGGTCCTAAATGAGCTTCTTTCTCTCTTCCCTCCCCACACTCCAAATTCTTTTGGGGAGTTACCAGTACAGTATCCATACCAGGAAGTACTTAATTTACTAAGCTACTGCTTTTCTTAATCTCAGTGGAGATATTTACTGATAAACAGCTACCTACGCAGCATGTTCATGTCGTTCCTAAATGAGCTTTTATCTCTCGCCCCTCACCACAAATCAGATTCTTCTGAAGAGTTCCCAGTACATTATCCTTTCCCCTGTGTAATTACCTTAACAAGCTCCAGCTGTTTTTATTCTCAGAAGGGATACTCTCTGATATACAGCTGCCTACCCTCTTCGTAAGTGCAGGTCCTAAATGAGCTTTTTTCTCTGTTCCCTTACCAAAATCCAGATTCTTTTGGGGAGTTACCAGTACAGTAACCATACCAGGAAGTACATAATTTACTAAGCTACATCTTTTCTTACTCTCAGTTGGGATAATTCTGATAAAGAGCTACCTACCCAGTATATTCATGTCGTTCCTAACTGAGATAGTATCTCTCTCCCCTCACCACAATTCAGATTCTTCTGAGGAGTTCCTACTACATTATCCTTTCCTCGATGTAATTACCATATCAAGTTCCAGTTGTTCTTATTCTCAGAAGGGATACTCCTAGATGTAACGCTGCCTACCACTTTCGTAAGTGCAGGTCCTAAATGAGCTTTCTTCTCTCTTCCCTCACCTAAATCCAGATTCTTTTGCGAAGTTACCAGTACAGTAACCATACCAGGAAGTACTTAATTTATTAAGCTACTGCTTTTCTTAATCTCAGTGGAGATATTTTCTGATAAACAGCTACCTACGCAGCATGTTAATGTCGTTCCTAAATGACCTTTTATCTCTCTATCCTCACCACAAATCAGATTCTTTTCAGGAGTTCCCTGTACATTATCCTTTCCCCTGTGTAATTACCTTAACAAGCCCCAGATGTTTTTATTCTCAGAAGGGATACTCCCTGATATACAGCTGCCTACCCCCTTCATAAGTGCAGGTGGTAAATGAGCTTTATTCTCTGTTCCCTCACCACAATCCAGATTCTTTTGGGGAGTTACCAGTAAAGTAACCATACCAGGAAGTAGTTAATTCATTAAGCTACTGCTTTTCTTAATCTCAGTGGAGATATTTACTTATAAACAGCTACCTACACAGCATGTACATATCGTTCCTAAATGAGCTTTTATCATTCTGCCCTCACCACAAATCAGATTCTTCTGAGGAGTTCCCAGTACATTATCCTTTCCCCTGTGTAATTACCTTAACACGCTCCAGCTGTTTTTATTCTCAGAAAGGATACTCCCTGATATACAGCTGCCTACCCCCTTCGTAAGCACAGGTCATAAATGAGCTTTTTTCTCTGTTCCCTCACCACAATCCAGATTCTTTTGGGGAGTTACCAGTACAGTAACCATACCAGGAAGTACTTAATTTATTAAGTTACTTCTTTTCTTAATCTCAGTGGAGATATTTACTGATAAACAGCTACCTACGCAGCATGTTCATGTTGTTCCTAAAAGAGCTTTTATCTCTGTCCCCTCACCACAAATCAGATTCTTCTGAGGAGTTCCCAGTATATTATCATTTCCCCTGTGTAATTATCTTAAAAAGCTCCAGCTGTTTTTATTCTCAGAAGGGATACTCCCTGATATACAGTTGCCTACCCCCTTCGTAAGTGCAGGTCCTAAATGAGATTTTTCTCTGTTCCCTCATCACAATCCAGATCCTTTTGGGTAGTTACCAGTACATAACCATACCAGGAAGTACTTAATTTATTAAGCTACTGCTTTTCTTTACCTCAGTGGAGATATTTACTGATAAAGAGCTACATACGCAGCATGTTCATGTCGTTCATATATGAGATTTTATCTCTCTCTCCTCAACACAAATCAGATTCTTCTGAGGAGATTCCAGTACAAAATCATTTCCCCTGTGTAATTACCTTAACAAGCTCCAGCTGTTTTTATTTTCAGAATGGATACTCCCTGATAAACAGCTGCCTTCCCCATTCGTAAGTGCGGGTCCTAAATGAGCTTTATCTCTGTTCCATCACCACAATCCAGATTCTTTTGGGGAGCTACCAGTACAGTAACCATACAAGGAAGTACTTAATTTATTAAGCTACTGCTTTTCTTAATCTCAGTGGATATATTTACTGATAAGCAGCTACCTACGCACCATGTTCATGTCGTCCCTAAATGAGCTTTTATCTCTCTCCCCTCACCACAAATCAGATTGTTCAGAGGAGTTCCCAGTACATTATCCTTTCCCCTGTGTAATTACCTCACCAAGCTCCAGCTGTTTTAATTCTCAGAAGTGATACTTCCTGATATACAGCTGCCTAACCCCTTCGTAAGTGCAGGTCCTAAATGAGCTCTTTTATCTGTTCCCTCAAAACAATCCAGATTCTTTTGGGGAGTTACCAGTACAGTAACCATACCAGGAAGTACTTAATTTATTAGGCTTCAGCTTTTCTTAATCTCAGTGGAGATATTTACTGATAAACAGATTCCTACGCAGCATGTTCATGTCGTTCTTAAATGAGCTTATATCTCTCTCCCCTCACCACAAATCAGATTCTTTTGCGGAGTTCCCCGTACATTATCCTTAATTTATTAAGCTCCTGCTTTTCTTAATCTCAGTGGAGATATTTACTGACAAACAGCTACCTATGCAGCATGTTCATGTCGTCCCTAAATGAGCTTTTACCTCGCTCCTCTCAGCACAAATCAGATTCTTCTGAGGAGTTCCCAGTATATTATCATTTCCCCTGTGTAATTACCTTAAAAAGCTCCAGCTGTTTTTATTCTCAGAAGGGATACTCCCTGATATACAGTTGCCTACCCCCTTCGTAAGTGCAGGTCCTAAATGAGATTTTTCTCTGTTCCCTCATCACAATCCAGATCCTTTTGGGTAGTTACCAGTACATTAACCATACCAGGAAGTACTTAATTTTTTAAGCTACTGCTTTTCTTTACCTCAGTGGAGATATTTACTGATAAAGAGCTACCTACGCAGCATGTTCATGTCGTTCATATATGAGATTTTATCTCTCTCTCCTCAACACAAATCAGATTCTTCTGAGGAGATTCCAGTACAAAATCATTTCCCCTGTGTAATTACCTTAACAAGCTCCAGCTGTTTTTATTCTCAGAATGGATACTCCCTGATATACAGCTGCCTTCCCCATTCGTAAGTGAGGGGCCTAAATGAGCTTTATCTCTGTTCCATCACCACAATCCAGATTCTTTTGGGGAGCTACCTGTACAGTAACCATACCAGGAAGTACTTAGTTTATTAAGCTACTGCTTTTCTTAATCTCAGTGGATATATTTACTGATAAGCAGCTACCTACGCACCATGTTCATGTCGTCCCTAAATGAGCTTTTATCTCTGTCCCCTCACCACAAATCAGATTGTTCAGAGGAGTTCCCAGTACATTATCCTTTCCCCTGTGTAATTACCTTACCAAGCTCCAGCTGTTTTAATTCTCAGAAGTGATACTTCCTGATATACAGCTGCCTAACCCCTTCGTAAGTGCAGGTCCTAAATGAGCTCTTTTATCTGTTCCCTCAAAACAATCCAGATTCTTTTGGGGAGCTACCAGTACAGTAACCATACCAGGAAGTACTTAATTTATTAGGCTACAGCTTTTCTTAATCTCAGTGGAGATATTTACTGATAAACAGCTTCCTACGCAGCATGTTCATGTCGTTCCTAAATGAGCTTTTATCTCTCTCCCCTCACCACAAATCAGATTCTTCTGAGGAGTTCCCAGTACATTATCCTTTCCCCTGTGTAATTACCTTAACAAGCTCCAGCTGTTTTTATTCTCAGAAGGTTTACTCCCTGATAGACAGCTGCCTACCCCAATCGTAAGTGCAGGTCCTAAATGAGCTTTTTTCTCTGTTCCCTCACCACAATCCAGATTCTTTGAGGAGTTACCAGTACAGTAACCATAGCAAGAAGTACTTAGTTTATTAAGCTACTGCTGTTCTTAATCTCAGTGGAGATATTTACTGATAAATGGCTATCGACGCAGCATGTTCATGTCATTCCTAAATGAGCTTATATCTCTCTCCCCTCAACACAAATCAGATTCTTTTGAGGAGTTCCCAGTACATTATCCTTTCCCCTGTGTAATTACCTTAACAAGCTCCAGCTGTTTTTATTCTCAGAAGGGATAATCCCTGATATACAGCTGCCTACCCCCTTCATAGGTGCAGGTCTAAAAGGAGCTTTTTTCTCTGTTCCCTCACCACAATCCAGATTCTTTTGGGGACGTAACAGTAAAGTAACCATACCAGGAAGTACTTAATTTATTAAGCTACTGCTTTTCTTAATCTCAGTGGAGATATTTACTGATAAACAGCTACGTATGCAGCATGTTCATGTCGTTCCTTAATGAGCTTTTATCTCTCACCCCTCACCAGAAATCTGATTCTTCTGAGGAGTTCCCAGTACATTATCCTTTCCCCTGTGTAATTACCTTACCAAGCTCCACCTGTTTTTATTCTCAGAAGGGATACTCCCTGATATAAAGCTGCCTACCCCCTTCGTAAGTGCAGGTCCTAAATGAGCTTTTTTCTCTGTTCCCTCACCACAATCCAGATTTTTTTGGGGAGTTACCAGTATAGTAAGCATACCAGGAAGTACTTAATTCATTAAGCTACTGCTTTTTTAAATCTCAGTGGAGATATTTACTGATAAACAGCTACCTACGCAGCATGTTCATGTCGTTCCTAAATGAGCTTTTATCTCTCTCTCCTCACAACACATCAGATTCTTCTGAGGAGTTCCCAGTACATTATCCTTTCCCCTGTGTAATTAGCTTAACAAGCTCCAGCTGTTTTTATTCTCTGAACGGATACTCCCTTATATACAGCTGCCTACCCCCTTCCTAACTGCAGGTCCTAAATGAGATTTTTGTCTATTCCCTCACCACAATCCAGATTCTTTTGGGGAGTTACCAGTACAGTAACCATACCAGGAAGTACTTAATTTATTAAGCTACTGCTTTTCTTTTTTTTTCTTCTCAAATTTTTATTATCAAACTGACGTACAGAGAGGTTACAATATCATACGTTGGGCATGGGATACATTTCTTGTACTGTTTGTTGCCTTGTCCCTCATGCCCCCCTCCCTCCCCCCTTTCCCTCCTCCCCCCTGGTGTTCAGTTCACTTACACCAAACAGTTTTGCAAGTATTGCTTTCGTAGTTATTTCTCTTTTTTTACCCTGTGTCTCTCGAAGTTGGTATTCCCTTTGAATTTCCTACTTCCAATACCAGTAAACACGGTTTCCAATATACTCAGATAAGATTACAGAGATAGTGTAGGTACAAACATAGGAAGGTGATACAAAACATTGTCTATAATAGAAAGTACACATACACATAGGACCTTGAAAGTGGTTACAACTGTGATATATCACTTGTTTCCATAACATGGAGTTTATTTCAATTAGCATCATCTTATGTGTTTCTAAGGGTATAGCTATTGGGCCTTGTGATGCTCTGCTATGGCTTGCCTAAACCTGTACTAATTATTCCCAATAAGGGAGGCCATAGAGTCCATGTTTCTTTGGGTCTGGCTCACTTCACTTAGTATAACCTTTTCCAAGTCCTTCCATTTCCTTACAAATGGAACAATGTCATTCTTTCTGATAGAGGCATAAAATTCCATTGTGTAAATGTACCACATTTTCCTGATCCATTCATCTATGGAGGGGCATCTGGGTTGGTTCCAGCTTCTCGCTATGACAAATTGTGCTGCGATGAACATTGTTGTGCTGGTGGCATTACTGTGATTTTGTTTGTGGGCTTTTGGATAGATACCCAACAGTGGGGCTGCTGGGTCATAGGGGAGTTCTATTTTGAGCCTTCTGAGGAATCTCCATACTGCTTGCCAGAGTGGCTGAACCAGTTTACATTCCCACCAACAACGAAGTAGGGTTCCCTTTTGGCCACATCCCCTCCAACAATTGTTATTATTAGTTTTCTTGATATATGACATTCTTGCTGGGGTGAGATGGAATCTCAATGTTGTTTTAATTTGCATTTCCTTTATGGCCAGTGATGTAGAGCATTTTTTCATATGTCTATTGGCCATTCTCATTTCCTCATCAGAGAAGTTTCTTTGTAAGTCTTTAGCCCACTTGTTGAGGGGGCTATTGGTTCTTTGCAGTTTTCTTTTGGAAAAAGGTAATTTTTTTAGTTCTGCATATATTTTAGAGATGAGGCCTTTGTCTGTTGAATGTCCGGTAAAGATCTTCTCCCAGTCTGTGGGCTTTCTGTTTATCTTGAGAGCTATGTCCTTTGCCGTGCAGAAGCTCTGGAGTTTGATGCAGTCCCATTTGTCCAACCTTTCTTTGATTTGTAGCCTTTCAGGGTCTTTGTTAAGGAAGTTCTGTCCTGTGCCAAGGAGCCCAAGTGTTTCTCCTACTCCTTCCTTTAGTGTCTTCAGGGTGCCTGTTTTGATTTCAAGGTCTTTAATCCATTTGGAATTGATTTTGGTGCAGGGTGATATATAAGGATCTAGTTTTAGTTTGTTGCATGTGTTGAGCCAGTTTTGCAAGCACCACTTGTTAAAGAGGCTATCTTTCTTCCATACTATTGTTTTAGCTCCTTTATCAAAGTTTAAGTAGGCATAGTTCTGTGGGTTTAATTCTGGGTCTTCAATTCTGTTCCATTGGTCTTCAGGCCTGTTCCGGTGCCAATACCAAGCTGTTTTTATTACTATAGCTTTATAATACAGCTTGAAGTTGGGTATTGTAATTCCTCCAGCACTGTTCTTTCTGCTTAAGAGTGTTTTTGCTATTCTAGGTCTTTTATTGCTCCATATGAATTTCTGGATTGCTTCCTCTATTTCATTAAAGAATGGTGTTGGGATATTAATGGGTATTGCATTGAATTTTTAGATAGCCTTTGGCAATATTGCCATTTTGATTACATTAATCCTCCCAATCCAGGAGCATGGGAGGTTTTTGCATTTTCTTAGTTCTGACTTAATTTCATTTTTCAAGCTTTTAAAGTTCTCTTCAAAGAGGTCTTTCACTTCTTTGGTTAAGGTTATTCCTAGGTATTTTATGTTTTTGGGGGCTATTGCAAAAGGAGTTGCTTTCCTGATTTCAGCCTCGGTCTTCGGGTTGTTAGCATAGAGAAAGGCCGTTGATTTTTGAAGGTTTATTTTATATCCTGCAACTTTGCCAAAGTTTTGTATCAGCTCTAGTAGCTTGGGGGTAGAGTCTATGGGATTCTTTAGGTATAGGATCATGTCATCTGCGAAGAGAGAAAGTTTAACTTCATCTTTTCCTATTTGGATCCCCTTTATATTCTCTTCTTGCCTAATTGCTCTGGCTAGGAATTCTAGTACTATGTTGAAGAGCAGGGGAGAGAGTGGACATCCCTGCCTTGTTCCTGATTTTAAAGGAAATGGCTTTAGTTTTTCACCATTTAGAGTTATGCTTGCTGTTGGTTTGTCATAAACTGCCTTGATTATATTCAGGAATGTTCCCTGGAATCCCAGTTTTTCCAGGGCTTTTAGCATAAATGGGTGCTGGATTTTATCGAACGCTTTTTCCGCATCCAGCGATAAAACCATGTGGTTCTTTACCTTGCTCCGGTTGATGTGGTGGATTACATTAATTGACTTGCGTATATTAAACCAGCTTTGCATCCCTGGGATGAATCCAGTTTGATCGTGGTGTATGATTTTTTTGATGACCTGTTGAAGTCGATTGGCCAGAATTTTGTTGAGAATTTTTGCATCTATGTTCATCAGGGAGATTGGTCTGTAGTCCTCTTTCCGTGATGAGTCTCTGCCTGGTTTTGGGATGAGGGTTATACTGGCTTCATGAAATGAGTCTGGCAGTGAACGTTCTCTTTCAATTTCATTGAAGAGTTTGAGAAATATTGGAGTGAGTTCTGTTTTGAAGGCCTTGTAGAATTCTGCGGTGAATCCATCTGGACCTGGGCTTTTCTTGGATGGGAGATCATTTATTGCTGTTTCTATTTCAATACTGGATATGGGTCTGTTTAGAAGGTTTAAGTCTTCATAGTTGAGTTTGGGGGTACCAATTTTTTCTAGGAAATCATCCATTTCTTCCAAGTTCTCGAATTTGTTGGCATAAAGGTTTTCAAAATAGTCCCTTATTATTTTCTGAATTTCGGTTATTTCTGTGGTGATGTTACCTGTTTCATCTCTTATCTTGTTTATTTGAGTGTGCTGCCTTCGTTCTTTGGTCAGGTTTGCCAGGGGTCTGTCTATCTTGTTGATTTTTTCAAAGAACCAACTCTTCGTTTTGTTGATTCTTTCGATGGTTTTTCCGTCTCTAATTGATTTAATTCTGATTTGATTTTAATTATTTGCTTCCGTCTATTGACTTGGGGTTTGGCTTGCTGTTCTCTCTCCAGAAAATTAAGGTGCTTCCTTAAATTACTGAGTTGCTGTTTCTCCAGTTTGTTGATGTATGTACTCAGAGATATGAATTTTCCTCTGAGTACTGCCTTTGCTGTGTCCCAAAGGAGCTGGTACTTTGTGCCCTCAACTTGGTTGAAGTCCATAAACATTTGAATTTCTGTTTTAATTTCTTCAATGATCCACTGATGGTTCAGCAGTGTGTTCTTTAGTCTCCATGAATTGTGGGATTTTCTGTGGTGGCTGAATGAGTTGAGCTCTAATTTTATTCCATTGTGGTCTGAAAGAATGCAGGGAATGATTTTGATACTTCTGAATTTGTACAGATTTTCTTTGTGCCCTAAGATGTGATCTATTTTGGAGAGTGTTCCGTGTGCTGCCGAAAAGAATGTGTATTATGTCCTTGCTGGGTGGAATATTCTGTAGATGTCGATTAAGTCTAGTTGGTCTATGCAATTGTTTAGTTCTGTGGTTTCTTTGTTCAGTTTTTGGCGTGTTGATCTGTCCAGAGGTGATAGTGGAGTGTTAAAGTCCCCCACTATCATTGTGTTTGGGTCTATGAATGTTTTTAGAGCCAGTAGTGTTTGTTTGATGAAGTTGGGTGCTCCTGCATTTGGCGTGTAGATATTTAGGATGGTTATTTCTTCCTGTTGGAGAGATCCTTTTACTAGTATGTAGTAACCTTCTTTGTCTCTTCTTACCTTTTTTAATTTGAAGTCAATTTTGTCTGATACTAGGATTGCAACTCCAGCCTGCTTATGGGGGCCATTTGCTTGATAGATTTGTTTCCAGCCTTTCACTTTTAGAAGATGTTTACTTTTGCTGGATAGATGTGTCTCTTGGAGGCAGCAGAAAGATGGATCTTGATTTGTGATCCAAGTTATGAGCCTATGTCGTTTGATTGGAGAATTAAGTCCATTAATGTTGACAGTTAGGATTGAGAGGTGATCGTTTGTTCCTTTCATTTTCACTGTCTTGTTTAAAGCTGTGTCTTCCCATTTCTTGATCTAGTGTTTACTATTTAGGGTTCATTTCTCTGTCTGTGTTGGGATCTTGATTATTTTCCCTGTATAGTACATCTTTAAGGATTTTGTGTAAAGCTGGTTTTTTGGAGATATATTGTTTCAGTTTTTCCTTATTGTGGAAGACTTTTATTTGACCTTCGGATATGAAGGAGAGTTTGGCGGGGTACAGAATTCTTGGTTGGTAGTTGTTTTTATTTAGAGTTTGCTATACTTCATTCCAGGCTCTCCTTGCTTTCATGGTCTCTGCTGAGAAGTCTGGGGTAATTCTGATTGCTTTTCCTTTATATGTGATAGTTTTCTTTGCCCTAACAGCTTTGAGTATTTTTTCCTTGCACTCTGCTGAAGCTGTTTTGATCACAATGTGTCGGTGGGAAGTCCTATTCTGGTCTGGTCGATTTGGGGTTCTAAATGCTTCTTGTATCTGTATAGGCCTTTCCTTCTGGATGTTTGGGAAGTTCTCAGCTAATATTCTGTTAAATAGGTTGCCTATCCCATTAACCTCTTTCTCCAAGTTTTCCCTCAATACCTATTATCCTTAAATTGGGCTTCCTGATTGTGTCTTGAATCTCCTGTAGCGATCTGTTTTGTTGCTTGGACTGGATTTGTATTGATTTTTGATCTTTCTCCATAGAATCTAAGGAATCTTCAGCTCCTGAGATTCGATCCTCTGCTTCAGTTAGTCGGGACTGTAGGCTAGCTACTTGATTTCGAATCTCTTTTCCTTCTGACTGGTCTTTCCTGATGATTTCCATGTCATTTCTTAGGTCCTGTATGGACTTCTTTACTTCATTAACTTCATTACTTTGGTTTTGAGTGTTGTCTCTCAAATCTTTAAGTTGGGTAGCTATCTTTTCATTTGACTCTTGAAGCTCACTTATCTTTCTATTTGTGGATGCCATGAAATTCTCCATTAATTTTTGCTTTGCCTCCTCACGCTCTAACATAATTGACTGAAGAGATTCAAACTTTTCATTTATCATGTTTATCAGTAAACGTTGTAGAGCATTTTGGGGGTTTTCTTCTATGTTTTTGATTGACTGCTCTGCTTCCTGCTTGTTTTGGGTGGGGGATAAGACTTCATTATTTGCCATCTTTCTTGTGTTTCTTCTGCCCATTTGGATTGGGAATGCCAGTCTACCAGCACCTGTGAGCACTGTTTAAGACCCAAAGCAGCCCTTACCAAGCACTGTTGTGTAAATCTTACAATTTCACAATTATATACAGATAATTTGTATACCTGTCTATAAAGTTAGATTTGGTGTTCCTAAAGAATACAATTTCAATATAACATCTGATCCTGGGCCCTGTATTCAGTAGTTACTTATTTACTGTTACAACCTTATACACAATTCTTGTTTTTATATTAAGTTCTTTTAGGACTGGCTTTCTCTATGAACCCCTTTGATTCACTCGTATTAAGCTGGGATATCCTCTATCCAATAACCAGGAGTCAATGGAGCCTGGAGGTCCAGGCAGTAAGTCAGGAGGGTAAGTTGGAGGTAGTAAAGAGAATAGAGTAAAGTGTATTGGGGGGGTGGTGGTGATTTTGGTTTAGTTTCAGTGACGTGGAAATGTGGAGAAGAGTAGAATCAGTAGAAAGCACATTGATAAAATGACAGACACTGGAGAGTTAGCAGAAAAGGGTGTAGGAGTTAGTTATAGGAAAGTAATTTTTAAAGGAAGAGGACGCAACGAGAGAAATGAAGTAAAAATACTGGAAGACAGATACACAAAACTGAAAAATTATTTCAAGGAAGCATAAGTAAATAAAAAGGAAAATAACAGAAAAGGGACACCCAAGCAAATAAACAAACACACAAAAAAAACTTGATAAAACAAACCAGTAAAAATGGAAAACAAACAAACAAACAAACAAAAAAACAGCCAATGATGTTTCAGGTGTGAAAAAATTAAAAAGAAAATTTTAAAGAAAAGTTTAAAAAAAATGTTTGAAAAGAAAAAGAAACCAGTCTCAGGTTTCCCTGCAGTGGACTGCAGTCTATTTTCCTGATTGGCTGGTTTGACTTGATTTCAGTTGGCAAGGGGTGGATCTGTTCTGACCTTCTCCCCTGTTGGTGCAATCGTGGGTCTCTGAGGTTCGCACAGCTTGCAGGCAGGCCTTGGGCATCCTCTGTCGATGGGGACGTAGGCAGTCACAGGAACTGTGGCTCCTCTGTCTGCTGTGGGGCCGCTGCCATTGATGCCTGGACTTGACTAGACTGTGAACTCAGCAGAGCGTGGCGCGTCTGGCCTGTTTTGCTCCACTAAGAGTTGCTTGCCTGAGGGAGGCGGCCTCTTTGGCATAGGTAGCTATGGAATGCAGCTCCGTTTTGGGCTGGGAATTAGTTTCCTCTGTGACAGGACCGTTTAGCTGTCCCCGGAACTCTTTGTTCCTCCTTCTGTTGTTTCCGTGCCCCTGGTAGCTGCTCGCAGCTTTTGCTTTAAGTTTAGAAGTTCCGGCGGGCAGGGCGGGGCATCTCTGGATAATCCCCGGACTCGCCTCCCGCCAGGGCAGGGGGCGTTCTTCTGGGCGGAGCTGGTTCTCACTGATTCCGCCCCTCCTGCCCTTTTCAAAGATGGCTTTTTTGACCTCACTTTCCCCAGGCCCGCTTCAGTTCCAGTCTGGTCTGACCCTATGCCAGTGGCAAAGATGGCGCTTTGCTCTGGCGGTGGGGACAGGGATGCCTTCCAGAAGCTGGACTGTAGGCACAAGCGACAATAATTTTTTTTTTTGCGGGGTACTCACGCTGTCTCTGCGATGTCAGGTCCTCCGTGCTCGGCTGCCGTCTGGAGTATTTCTCGCTTTAGCAGCGCGGAGTGCGGGGGGCTGTGCCAGGCACTGTGCCTGAGCCGGCGCTGGCGCTGCAGCGGGACGCCGCCCGGAGCTCAAAACTGTGTTTCCAGACCAGCAAAGTCGATTTTTCCTTCCTGTTCAGAATCCCTGTACTGTTAGAACTTACTTTGGATTTCTTTCTCAGAGAAACAGTTTCTATGAGGTGAGAAAACTTCGATATCGGAGGGAGCCCTGCAGGGCTCAGCCGCTCCTCCACCGTCTTCCGCCAAAATCCTCCCTACTGCTTTTCTTAATCTCAGTGGAGATATTTACTGATAAACAGCTACCTACACAGAATGTTCATGTCGTTCCTAAATGAGCTTTTATCTCTCTCCCCTCACCAGAAATCAGATTCTTCTGAGGATATCCCAGTACATGATCCTTTCCGCTGTGTAATTACCTTAAGAAGCTCCAGCTCTTTTTATTATCAGAAGGGATACTCCCTGATATACAGCTGCCTACCCCCTTCGTAAGTGCAGGTACCAAATGAGATTTTTTCTCTGTTCCCTCACCAAAATCCAGATTCTTTTGGGGAGTTACCAGTACAGTAACCATACCAGGAAGTACTTAATTTATTAAGCTACTACTTTTCTTAATCTCAGTGGAGATATTTACTGATAAACAGCTACTTACGCAGCATGTTCATGTCGTTCCTAAATGAGCTTTTATCTCTCTCCCCTCACCACAAATCAGATTCTTCTGAGGAGTTCCCAGTACTGTATCATTTCCCCTGTGTAATTACCTTAACAAGCTCGGGCTGTTTTTATTCTCAGAAGGGATACTCCCTGATATACAGCTGCCTACCCCCTTCGTAAGTGCAGGCCCTAAATGAGCTTTTTTCTCGGTTCCCTCATCACAATCCAGATTCTTTTGGGGACTTACCAGTACAGTCACCATACCAGGAAGTACTTAATTTATTAAGCTACTGCTTTTCTTAATCTCAGTGGAGATATTTACTGATAAACAGCAATGTAAGCAGCATGTTCATCTCGTTCCTAAATGAGCTTTTATCTCGCTCCCCTCACCACGACTCAGATTCTTCTGAGATGATCCCAGTACATTATCCTTTACCTTGTGTAATTACCTTAACAAGCTCCAGCTGTTTTTATTCTCTGAAGGGATACTCCCTTATTTACAGCTGCCTACCACCTTCGTAAGTGCATGTCGTAAATGAGCTTTTTTCTCGGTTCGATCACCACAATCCAGATTCTCTTGGGGAGTTCCCAGTACAGAAACCATACCAGGAAGTACTTAATTTATTAAGCTACTGCTTTTCTTAATCTCAGTGGAGATATTTACTGATAAACAGTTACCTACGCAGCATTTTCATGTCGTTCGTAAATGAGCTTTTATCTCGCTCCCCTCACCACAAATCAGATTCTTCTGAGGAGTTCCCAGCATATTATCCTTTCCCCTGTGTAATTACCTTAACAAGCTGCAGCTGTTTTTAGTCTCAGAAGGGATACTCTCTCATATACTGCTGCTTACCCCCTTCGTAAGTGCAGGTCCTATATTATCTTTTTTCTCTGTTCCCTCACCACAATCCAGATTCTTTGGGGAGTTACCAGTACAGTAACCATTCCAGGAAGTACTTAATTTATTGAGCTACTCCTTTTCCTAATCTCAGTGGAGATATTTACTGGTAAACAGCTACCTACGCAGCATGTTCATGACGCTCCTAAATGAGCTTTTATCTCTCTCACCTCACCACAAATCAGATTCTTCTGAGGAGTTCCCTGTACATTATCCTTTCCCCTGTGTAATAACCTTAACAAGCTGCAGCTGTTTTTATTATCAGAAGGGATACTCCCTGATATACAGCTGCCTACGCCCTTCGTAACTGCAGGTTTTAATGAGCTTTATTCTCTGTTCCCTCACCACAATCCAGATTCTTTTGGGGAGTTACCAGTACAGTAAACATACCAGGAAGTACTTAATTTATTAAGGTACAGCTTTTCTTAATCTCAGTGGAGATATTTACTGATAAACAGCTTCCTTCGCCTTATGTTCATGCCGTTCCTAAATGAGCTTTTATCTCTCTCCCCTCACTACAAATCATATTCTTCTGAGGAGTTCCCAGTACATTATCCTTTCCCTTGTGTAATTACCTTAACAAGATCCTGCTGTTTTTATGCTCGGAAGGGATACTCCCTGATATACAGCTAACAAACCACTTGTAATTGTAGGTCTTAAATGAGCTTTTTTTCTCTGTTCCCTCACCACAACCAGATTAATTTGGGGAGTTACCAGTACAGTAACCATACCAGGAAGTACTTAATTTATTAAGCTACTCCTTTTGTTAATCTCAGTGTAGATATTTAGTGATAAATAGCTCCTTACGCAGCATGTTCATGTCGTTCCTAAATGAGCTTTTATCTCTCTCCCCTCACCACAAATCAGATTCTTCTGAGGAGTTCCCAGTACATTATCCTTTCCCCTGTGTAATTCCCTTAACAAACTCCAGGTGTATTTATTCTCAGAAGGGATACTCCCTGTTATACAGCTGCCTACCCCCTTCGTAAGTGCAGGTCATAAATGAGCTTTTTTCTCTGATCCATCACCACAATCCAGATTCTTTTGGGCAGTTACCAGTACAGTAACCATACAAGGAAGAACTTTATTTATTAAGCTACTGCTTTTCTTAATCTCAGTGGAGATATTTACTGATAAACAGCTACCTATGCAGCATGTTCATGTCGTTCTTAAATGAGCTTTTATTTCTCTCCCCTCACCACAAATCAGATTCTTCTGAGGAGTTCCAAGTACATTATCCTTTCCCCTGTGTAATTACCTTAACAATCTCCAGGTGTTTTTATTCTCAGAAGGGAAATTCCCTGATATACAACTGCCTTCCCCCTTCGTAAGAGCAGGTCCTATGTGAGCTTTTTTCTCTGTTCCCTCACCACAATCCAGATTCTTTTCGGGAGTTACCAGTACAGTAACCATACCAGGCAGTACTTAATTATTAAGCTACTGCTTTTCTTATTCTCTGTTTAGATATTTACTGATAACCAGCTACCTACGCAGCATGTTCATGTCGTTCCTAAATGAGCTTTTATCTCTCTCCCCTCACCACATATTAGATTCTTCTGAGGAGTTCCCAGTACATTATCCTTTCCCCTGTGTAATTACCTTAACAAGCTCCAGCTGTTTTTATTCTCAGAAGGGATACCCCCTGATATACAGTTCCCCCCCCCCCTCGTATGTTCAGGTCCTAAATGAGCTTTTTTCTCTGTTCCCTCACCACAATGCAGATTTTTTGGGGAGTTACCGGTACAGTAACCATACCGGCAATTACTTAATTTATTAAGCTACTGTCTTTCTTAATCTCATTGGAGATATTTAGTGATAAACAGCTACCTAGGCAGCATGTTCATGTCGTTCCTAAATGAGCTTTTATCTCTTTCCCCTCACCATAAATCAGATTCTTCTGAGGAGTTCCCAGTACATTATCCTTTCCCCTGTGTAATTACCATAACAAGCTCCAGCTGTTGTTATTCTCAGAAGGGATACTTCTTGATATACAGCTGCCTACCCCCTTGGTAAGTGCAGGTCCTAAATGAGCTTTTATCTCTGTTCCCTCACCAAAATCCAGATTCTTTTGGGGAGTTGCCAGTAGAGTAACCATACCATGAAGTACTTCATTTATTAAGCTACTGCTTTTCTTAATCTCATTGGAGATATTTCCTGATAAAAGCTACCTACGCAGCATGTTCATGTTGTTCCGAAATGAGCTTTTATCTCTCTCCCCCTCACCACAAATCAGATTCATCTGAGGAGTTCCCAGTACATTAGCCTTTCCCCTGTGTAATTGCCTTAAGAAGCTACATCTGTTTTTATTCTCAGAAAGGATACTCCCTGATATACAGGTGCCTACCCCCTTCGAAAGTGCAGGTCTTAATGAGCTTTTTTTCTCTGATCCCTCACCACAATCCAGATGCTTTTGCGGAGTCACCCGTACAGTAACCATACCAGGAAGTACTTAATTTATTAATCAACTGATTTTCTTAATCTTAGTGGAGATATTTACTGATAAACAGCTACCTACGCAGCATGTTCATGTCGTTGGTAAATGAGCTTTTATCTTGCTCCCCTCACCACAAATCAGATTCTTCTGAGGAGTTCCCAGTACATTATCCTTTACCCTGTGTAATAAACTTAACAAGCTCCAGCTGTTTTTATTTCAGAAGGATTACTCCCAGATATATAGCTGCCTACCCCATTTGTAAGTGCAGGTCCTAAATGAGCTTTTTTCTCTGTTCCCTCAACACAATCCAGATTCTTTTGGGGAGTTACCAGTACAGTAACCATACCAGGAAGTACTTAATTTATTAAGCTACTGCTTTTCTTAATCTCAGTGGAGATTTTTACTGATAAACAGCTACCTTCGCCTTATGTTCATGCCGTTCCTAAATGAGCTTTTATGTCTCTCCACTCACCACAAATCAGATTCTTCTGAGGACTTCCCAGTACATTATCCTTTCCCCTGTGTAATTACCGTAACAAGCTCTATCTGTTTTTATTCTCAGAAGGAATACTCCCTGATATATAGCTGCCTACCCCATTTGTAAGTGCAGGTCCTAAATGAGCTTTTTTCTCTGTTCCCTCACCACAATCCAGATTGTTTTGGGGAGTTACCAGTACAGTAACCATACCAGGAAGTACTTAATTTATTAAGCTACTGCTTTTCTTAATCTCAGTGGAGATATTTACTGATAAACCGCTACCGACGCAGCATGTTCATGTCGTTCCTAAATGACCTTTTATCTCTCTCCCCTCAACACAAATCAGATTCTTCTGAGGAGTTCCCAGTACATTATCCTTTCCCCTGTGTAATTACCTTAACAAGCTCCAGCTGTTTTTATTCTCAGAAGGCATACTCCCTGATATACATCTGCCTACCCCCTTCGTAAGTTCAGGTCCTAAATGAGCTTTTTTCTCTGTTCCCTCACCACAATCCAGATTCTTTTGGGGAGTTACCAGTACAGTAACCATACCAGGCAGTACTTAATTTATTAAGCTAGTGCTTTTCTTAATCTCTGTGGAGATATTTACTGATAAACAGCCATGTACGCAGCATGTTCATGTCGTTCCTAAATGAGCTTTTATCTCTCTCCCCTCACCACAAATCAGATTCTTCTGAGGAGTTCACAGTATATTATCCTTTCCCCTGTGTAATTACCTTAACCTGCTCCAGCTGTTTTTATTCTCAGAAGGGATACTCCCTGATATACAGCTGCCTACCCCCTTTTAAGTGCAGGTCCTAAATGAGCTTTATTCTCTGTTCCCTCACCACACTCCAGATTCTTTTGGGGATTTACCGGTACAGTAACCATACCAGGAAGTACTTAATTTATTAAGGTACTGCTTTTCTTAATCTCCGTGGAGATATTTACTTATAAACAGCTAACTACGCAGCATGTCCCTGTCGTTCCTAAATGAGATTTTATCTCTCTCCCCTCACCACAAATCAGATTCTTCTGAGGAGTTCCCAGTATATTATCCTTTCCCCTGTTTAATTACCTTAACAAGCTCCAGCTGTTTTTATTCTCAGAAGGGATACTCCCTGATATACAGGTGCCTACCCCCTTCGTAAGTGCAGGTCCTAAATGAGCTTTTTTCTCTGTTCCCTCACCACAATCCAGATTCTTTTGAGGAATTACCAGTACAATAACCATAACCTGAAGTACTTAATTTATTAAGCTACTGCTTTTCTTAATCTCAGTGGAGATATATTCTGATAAACTGCTACCTAACGAGTATGTTCATGTCGTTCCTAAATAAGCTTTTATCTCTCTCCCCTCACCACAAATCAGAGTGTTATGAGGTGTTCCCAGTACATTATCCTTTCCCCTGTCATTCCCGTAACAAGCTCGGGCTGTTTATATTCTCAGAAGGGATCCTCCCTGATATACAGCTTCCTAGCCGCTTCGTAAGTGCAGGTCATAAATGAGCTTTTTTCTCTGTTCCCTCACCAAAATGTAGATTCTTTTGGGGAGTTACCAGTACAGTAACCATACCAGGAAGTACTTAATTTATTAAGCTACTGCTTTTCTTAAACTCAGTGGAGATATTTACTGAGAAACAGCTACCTACGCAGCATGTACATGTCGTTCTTAAATGAGCTTTTATCTCTCTCCCCTCACCACAAATCAGATTCTTCTGAGATGTTCCCAGTACATTATCCTTTCCCCTGTGTAATTACCTTAACAATCTCCAGCTGTTTTTATTCTCAGAAGGGATACTCCCTGATATACAGCTCCCTACCCCCTTCGTAAGTTCAGGTCCTAAATGAGCTTTTTTCTCTGTTCCTTCACCACAATCCAGATTATTTGGGGAGTTACCAGTACAGTAACCATAACAGGAATTACTTAATATATTAAGCTACTGCTTTCCTAAATCTCAGTGGAGATATTTCCTGATAAACAGCTACCTACACAGCATGTTCTTGTTGTTCCTAAATGAGCTTATATCTCTCTCCCCTCACCACAAATCATATTCTTCTGAGGAATTCCCAGTACATTATCCTTTCCCCTGTGTAATTACCTTATCAAGCTCCAGCTTTTTTTATTCTCAGAAGGGATACTAGCTGATATACAGCTGCCTATCCCCATCGTAAGTGCAGGTCCTAAATGAGCGTATTTCTCTGTTCCCTGATCGCAATCCAGATTCTTTTGGGGAGTTACAAGTACAGTAACCATACCAGGAAGTACTTAATTTATTAAGCTACTGCTTTTCTTAAACTCAGTGGAGATATTCACTGAGAAACACCTACCAACACAGCATGTTCATGTCGTTCCTAAATGAGCATTTATCTTTCTCCCCCTCCACGAATAGGATTCTTCTGAGGAGTTCCCAGTACATTATCCTTTCCCCTGTGTAATTCCCTTAACAATCCCCAGCTGTTTTTATTCTCAGAAGGGATACTCCCTGATATACAGCTGGCTACCCCCTTTGTAAGTGCAGGTCATAAATGAGCTTTTTCTCTGTTCCCTCACCACAATCCAGATTCTTTTGGGGAGTTACCAGTACAGAAACCATACCAGGAAGTACTTTATTTATCAAGCTACTGCTTTTCTTAATCTCAGTGGAGATATTTACTGATAAACAACTACATAGGTAGCATGT
>NW_025959989.1:0-10558 GCF_023159225.1 Perognathus longimembris pacificus | reverse complement strand
TCTTTTCTCACTGCAGTCACAGTGATGCAAAAGCCAACCTGTACAGAATGTCTTCACTGACTTTGGTCTTTAAAACATCTCACTTAAAAAAAAAGAAAATATGTAAGAAACCTGTTTCCCCATTTTCTCAAGGATTTTCATGTCATGTCAAGCTGAATGGTCCACTATTATGAGTTCTGAAGCACTCACAAGGATCTCTATCTTCAGTTTGGCTTTGCTAGTGAAAAATTGCTTGACATTAGGCAATTTATTTCACCTCTCTATGCCTTAATTTCATCCTTTTCTTATTTGGTGAAATGAGAGATTATTAAAGTAAATGATCTTAAAGTTTCCTTTTAGCTCTGTTACTCAACTACTTCTATGAAGTGTTGAAATGTGCCCCAGGTTATAAGATAAGCTAGGAATGGAACTGAAAATAAATACCCCCAGGATATGTCTTTAGCTATAAATAGATGACCTTTGCAGAATATATTTTATAAAGTGAAAGCAGAAGAATAAATGAATGAAACAGATGGTATGTATGGGCAAGGGAGAAAATGAATAGAGGAGATTGTGAGAAATAACAAAGCACAACAGATAGGAACCCCGGGACATGATTATATCTTTCCCCTTTAGAAACCTGACTAGTCACAAAAACCATAAAGTTTACTCCTGTCCATTTTATATCTCTCCAATTATGAGCTCGTCTACACTCTTTCAAATTGTAAAGTCTCTGCTGTTAGGAACTCAGTATTTCCTTTGTGGCCAACATGCTCCTGAGTCAGACTTCCACCAGCAACTTCTTGAAACATACCACATAATAGTGCACTTCTGCATCTCTTTCCTCTCATGTTCCTTGTTTCCAGAACTCGGCCTGTGCCCTGCAATTAGAAGAAACAATCACTATTGCAGCCACATAATACCTTCTTGTTTCCTGGTGGTCATCTACAACGGCTTTTACAAAGACAATGGAGCAATAGCATTTTCAAAAACATCATCTGGATGTGGCTAAATGAAGTAAGATAATGTGGCAATGCAGGGAATGAAAGGGATGTAGTTATACTTCTGAAATAAATTTCCTATATCTTATTTTCAATATTGACGTGATGGAATGTTTTCACTTCAGTTATTCTCCCAACTTTCTGTTTCCTCTTTAGTGAACAAAAACAATTATCTTATTTTTCTACTCAATGGATTAATCACTGAAAACCTAATTTTCTTTTCCTATTCCAGGCACATATATTTTATCAAAGGAGGAAGAGGCCAGTTTGGAGAGTCCAATCTGTCCAACTGATGAGTTTTGTTTAACGTTCAGATATCCATATTTATTTTTTAGAAACCTTTTTTTTTGGCCAGTCCTAGGCCGTGAACTCAGGGCCTGAGCAGACACCTTTTTTATTTTTTGCCACTTTCTGCATCCAACTACCTTAGCTCAGGCCATTTTTTCCCCTTAATGTTTGTAATCTTACAAATGCCTTCTACTAGGCCTACTATACCTGTTTTTCATCACTGTTTTGTGTATTTTCTTAGACTTAAATCTTTCCCAGACACCCTTTTTACATGATTTTCCATGGGTATACAGCCCTTCAAATACAATTCCAAAGATCTTAGCTAATTTTTAAATGTTTTCAAAGAAAATAACCAGTTTTCAAAAAAGAGCAAGTTAGACTTCTTATATTCTATGGGTAAATATTGTATAGATACATATATATATATACTTATAGAAGGTGTGTGATAGTAAGAGAAGTAGCATAGTAGAAAACATGAAAAGGGAAGAGTCCATTGTGTTTGTTTGTATCTTTCCCAAAGCCTCTCGGTGGGAAGTCCTTAAAAAATACTTTACGCTCTAATAATCAGTGGAAGTACTCAACTAACAGTAGTCTCTTTGCCAAGAGTTATTATAGTGACATTACAATGATATGTCATGAAATCATAGTGGAAAAGAATTGGATAAATTCTCTTCATGTTAAAACACAACATTTTACATGAACATATTCTTCCCACTCACAAAATGCAGCAAAGATGATATGGTGCACCTATGCAAACACACACAGGAAAAAAGAAAGAAAACCTAGAGATGTTAAGTATCCAAAATGTGTGTCAAGGATTAATCATAGAAGCTCTTCTGACATGTACCAAAATCCCAGACTGTAGAAAGAACTTTTTCCTAGTAGTAATTGGTTACATAAGATGAGATTTCATGTTATAAAACATAGCTGTAATCCTAGTAAATAAAGACGTGGAAGAAGATAGATCATGAATTCAAGGCCAGGCAAGTCTGAAAGTTAGACAGGCCTTATCTCAAAAAAGAAAACAAAAAGGGCTGAGATGTGGCTAAAGTGAAAAAACATATTCCTAGCATACACAAAAGACTTGATTTCAAGCCCCACCTAAAGTAAAACAAAATGTTTCCATAATTAAATCTACTTCTGTAGTTCGTACCTCAGACCTGTGACTCAAAATATAAAATACTTTTGATACTACTCTAAACATAAAGAAATGATTTGCATAAATATTGATTCACTTCTTTTATGGCTGTGGTAGGGTTTTTATGGTGATCAAAATGCTCAAAAGCAGTCAGGTGAAGAGTGGAACAGAACATGTAATGTTCCTTATGCTCTCGTATGTATACAAGTTTGTCACATCTAACACAGATAGTATAACAGCTTCAGCAAGAGTAAGCAGAAGTCCCTAAATTCAACGCAGACAAAACAACTGCTTTAATGGGAATAAGAAAAAAATATATACATCCTACTAAGATCTAATTGCGGACTTCATATTGCTTATGATACTGAAAAATCCAGTTATCTAGTGAAAATCCAGATGTCTAGTGATATTCACCTCTTTTCCTCCGATGCAATGCATGGGAGATACTGGTTTTCAGCAAAAGAAGAGCAGTCCTATTTAAATCAAGATATTTGCCTCATCTTTCTTGTGCTTTCAATGTATTATTCCTTCTTAGAAAAATCTAGGTTCATTTGTTCAAATCTATATGGATACACCTGTATATGTTTCAGAGGATTAGCCTTGTTTTCTTAACAGGTGACTGAAAACATCCTAGCTGACTGCTTGCTTCATTACTATCAATACATAAAATATACAAAATTACCTTAAAGAAACATGTAATTACATGAGATTTGCTTTCCATCAACAAACAAAAAGAACCCTACACTTTTATTCCCTATAAATAAAATTATATTAGACTTTTCATAAAACCATTTTCATAGGAGTTCATATTTCATCAACTTATGGTCTATGAGAAGCTCTGTAGTGATAATTAAAATGTTTATAAGAAGGAGATTTAAAAAAATTCTATCTGTGTAAGAGAAGTAGTGAATCAAGATGGTTTTGATTATTCTTTTAATGTCTCAGCAGTCTTGGTCTTTAAGAAATCTAATGACATACTGGATGAGTTGGGAAAGGGCTGGATAATTTCTCAATTTCTTGAACGTAATTAACATAATTCAGATGGCACTATCTGGAGGATGGACCCATTCTACTAAAGATTTGCATCATTTTACTAGAAGATGGAGAGGCTCACAGTCAGAGGCAGCAGGAATAAGTAGACCTGGAATTATTTTGAGATAGAATTCTGATTGAGTTTTTTTTGTTTTTGTTTTTTGGCCAGTCGTGAGGCTTGGCCTCAAGGCCTGAGCACTGTTCCTGGCTTCTTTTGCTCAAGGCTAGCACTCTACCACTGGAGCCACTATGCCACTTCTGGCCATTTTCTATATATTTTGTGCTGAGGAATCGAACCCAGGGCTTCATGTATACGAGGCAAGCACTCTTGCCACTAGGCTATATTCCCAGCTCTGATTGAGTTTTATAAATGGGAAAGTAAGATATAGTCACATGTAGTGAATAAAAAACCTACTCTCTCACACAAAACACTCAGGAAGAAAGGCAAAGGTATCACAATTGATTATTTTATTCAAATATATCTTATTTTGTTATATATACATATATATATATATATATATATATGGATTGATTCCTTTCTTACATGAGTTTCATTGGTTTCCTACCCAATGAAATTTAAAACTACACAGATTTAACCAATGAAATGGCTCACAACTATAATCCTATGCATTCTATAGGGTGAACTTAGAAAGGTGCATCAGGCATGAAAGTGTGGGCAAAAGTATTTCAGAAAAGTCTGAGTATGGTGGCATGTGATTGTCATTAGAGCTGTATATAGAAAACATAAATACAAAGATGGCAGCCTGAACCAACCTGAAATAAAAGTCCATATCTCAAAAATACCCAGAACAACGGTGCTAACGGTGTGACAAGCCTGAGGACCCAAGTTCAAACTGCAGTACTGGTTTGTAATCCTGGTTTGTAATCTTTTAGGTAAATACCCAGGAGTAGAATTGCTAGATTATAGGGTAGTTCTATGTTTATTACAGCAATATTCACACCATATTCAAAATTACTTATATGCCAGGAATTATATAAAAATTTTTTTGATGGGGAGAGAAAATCTGAAATATCTAATGGATTGAAGATAAGTAATCCAAACACATTCATTCACTGAAATTCATTATTGCAAAGTAAAAGTCAAAGATTGGCACAGATGGCACAATCCCAGCTATGTGGGAAGATGAGATTTGGTGGATCACTGAAGTCAGCCAGGGGGTAAAAATGCTCAACACCTCTCTCTCTCTCTTTTTTTTTTTTTTTTTTGCCAGTCCTGGGGCTTGGACTCAGGGCTTGAGCACTGTCCCTGGCTTCTTTTTGCTCAAGGCTAACACTCTGCCACTTGAGCCACAGCGCCACTTCTGGCCATTTTCTGTATATGTGGTACTGGGGAATCGAACCCAGGGCTTCACATAACGAGGCAAACACTTACCACTAGGCCATATTCCCAGGCCCACTAAACACCTCTCAATAGTGGGCATAGTGAAACATGTATGCCTTCCAGTTTAAGCTTCCCTAGGCATACACAGAATTATTTTCCATCCCTGCTGAGATAAAAATGAGACTCTCTTGGAAAAATAAAGCAGAAGCAGAAGAGAAGGGGAAGAGGAAGCAGAAGGAGGAAGAGGAGGAGAGGAAGGGGAAGAGGAAGAGGAAGTGGAAGAGGAGCAAGAAGACAGAGAATAAGAAGAAGGAGGAGGAGGAGGAAGAGGAGGAGGAGGAGGAGGACGAGGAGGAGGAGAGGAAGGGGAAGGTGAAGAGGAAGAGGAGGGAGGAGGAGGAGGAGGAGGAGGAGGAGGAGGAGGAGGAGGAGGAGGAGGAGGAGGAGGGGGAGGGGAGGAGGAGGAGGAGGAGGAGGAGGAGGAGGAGGAGGAGGAGGAGGAGGAGGAGGAGGAGGAGGAGGAGGAGGAGGAGGAGGAGGAGGAGGAGGAGGAATGGATAGCACATGTCAAAGATAGTACCTGCCTGGCCAAGCTCAAGAGTGAGTAAACAAAGATATCAATACTACCAAAAAGGTCATATTCAATAAACAAAGTATTGAAAACTTGAAATAATTTTTATATGTCATCAAGAGGAAATACATTTCAATGCTAATAAACATATTCTCAAATAGACTTGTAAAGATGCATATTTTTTGTATATAGGATTTTTATTGTGAGTACCAGTGTGTAACTTCATTATAACAACCACCACCTTGTGTTCTTACTGTTTTAATAGATAGGAAAACATATAATTAATACTGTTGTGTGTGACACTTTAATTTGAACTCAGGTCAATGCAAGTCACCTCTCTACCTACTTTCTTTTGTTAGTTTTTGAGTAGGGTCTTTGTGCTGGGGCCAACATGGACTATAGCTCTTACTTCTGCTTCCTGTGTAGGTGGAATAAGGTGTACATGCCACCATGCCCACATTTTTTTTTTATTAGTTGAAATTGGGTGTCTTCCACATTTTATCCTAGTTTGGCCTGAAAATACAAATTCTCCCCACCTCTCTCCCATGTAGGTAGGTAGGACTACAAGCTTTATCCTCCCTGCTCAAAATCATTTAAAAGATATTTTTAAAGAAGGGTATAAATGAAAAATTACACAGCATTTGTGTGTGTGTGTGTTTGTGCATGTGTGTGAGTGTGTGTGTGTTTGTGTGTACGTGTACTGGACTTAGAGCCTGAACTCAGGCTCTGGGTGCTGTCCTTGAGCACTTTCTCTCAAGGCCAGTGCTCTGCTACTTGAGCTATAGCTCTACTTCTGGTTCTCCAGTAGTTTATCAGAGATGAATATCATGGACTTTCCTGCCTGGGCTGGGTTTGGGCAGAAATCCTTGTATATCAGCCTTCTGAATACCTAGGATTACTGGCATGGCCCACCAGTGCCTGGCTGTATAGTTTAATTACAGTATATCCCCCACTCCCTGCAAGTTCAGATCCCTACTAGTCTGGTCCCTGTCTTCCATATTGCCCTGACATATAGTTGTATGGCACAGTATGCTTGAGGACGTGTTCTGTATCTGGCCATACAGATTTTCCACTGTGGGGCCCTTTCTCAGACATCGTATTGCAGGATATTTTTCTAATCTGTCTAAAATGATCACACAGTTGTTGTTTTTTCATTAAGTAATATTTCTGCTTGCTTTCACTTTAGTTTCCTTCTGTGTCCTTTTATTGCGCTCAAGTAGAGATATAAACTAGGACAGACCCCAAATAGCTACTTAATTCATTGGAGCCTTGTTTACTGTTTGCTTCATCAATGATTTATATTTTCTCCAGAGAATAGAACTTCTCTGACTGCAGCAGAGCTGACAGATTCTCCCTTTGGAAGTTATACTCATGTAAAATAGTTACTTCCCTGAAATGGTTTTTCAAGTTTAATCACACTATGATGCTCTTATCTGGAAACTAAATTTCCTTATGTTACTGAATTGGACTCTCTGTAGCCAGTAAAAACAACTTTGGTTTAAGTTGCAACTTAATGGGTGTTGTTGTTTTTTTCAACTTCCCCATTCCAAGTGAAAAACAAACCTATTGACAATACTTTTATTATCAGAGAGTCAAAATTCACAATCTATATAAAGAAGAAAACTCAACTTACTCTGCTTTAAAAATATAAAGTCTCATGAAAACATTGGAATTCCAGTTGTAAGACTCATTACTACATACCAAACTAAAGAAGCTCTATGCCATGTGGGATTCCCACCCCTTAGCACTCCTATGAATGGACATAGATGTAGGTAACATAGGTTAATAGTTCTTGAATATAGGTAACTTCCTTATACATATTATATACTATTACTATTGAATGATGGTTCAGCATCCCGCATATAGAATTGAGTTTTGAACATAAAGAAATAGCTTTATTGTGAAATCAACTGGCAAAAAAGTGGAGAGACGAACCTGAGTTCCCATCACTCTTTCTGATCATGTCATTGCTGTGGAATTCATAGAGATAGTGGAGACATAACTTTTTCTTTGGGGGCCAATAGAGAGAGGTTTGGGGTTCTTTTGCACAGGTGCAAATGCTCATCCAGCCATCACACATCTTCACTTGTTGCTCATTTCAGAGTGTGCTTGTGTTCCTTGTATGACATTTTGAGCTTTTGACCTGTCCTCTAGGTTTTGACTTCTGCACATGTCCATTTTTGCAAAGCTGGCTCCAAGCCACACAAGAATAGATTCTGGAGATTTTGTTGTTGTTGTTATTTTTTTCTCTAGAAGATAACCAAGAACTTTACTATCTTAGGAGTTTTTAGTACTTTACTCAGGCCTATCTTATTTAATCATGACAGATTGAAAAGATCCTGTGGCATAAGAGCTCTTTCATCATAGGTCAATGAATTGGTAATCTCCTGGAAAGAGGCAAGAAATAATGGAGAAAAATAGAGTTAAGAGGAGGGAATTCCATTCAGGACAACTTTAACCAGTATTGATAGTAGTGATTTAGGTGTGTGTGCTTCTGAGTACAAATACTACTAAGTATTTACAATGAAATGGCCAAGAAGACACAGCAGCCACTGCTTTGTGACTCCTACATGTCAAGGAGAGTATGTCTAATTCAGAAAATAAGATTTGGATATTACGTTGCAAGAGATGGAGGATTTAGAATATTATATTGTGAGAGAGAAGGAGAAAGAAGAGAGAAGTAAGCAAGTATAGAGGGGGTTGGAGAGAGAGACAGGGAGAGGCTGATAGAAAGACAGACAGGGAGAAGGGGTGTAGGGAGATAGAGACAGAGAGACTTTAGAAGCCATGGAATCAGGTACTGGGTACACATCTGTAATCATTCACAGCTACTGGGAGGCATAGGTAGGAGGAGTGTGATTTGAGGAAAAGCCATGAGGCATTATCAGAAATATAATGGGGAAAATAATCAAGTCACCACATGACCACGTAGCTTATGTGGTAAACTACCTGCCTGTCAAGCACAAGGCTCTGAGTTTAATTTCGGTACTGTCAAAAATAAGGGAAAGCTAAATGCATTCTACTGTTCAAAGAAAATTTTATTAAATGAATATACTAGAATTCCATATAACCACTCCATCCTTTAGGTAATAATGAGATGAAATATTTAGTTCACCTTCATTCTTATAAGCTAATAGGCAGATGTTAGAATAATTTTAAGTTTTAGAGATATTGTAGATATGTTTTACTATACACACATATGTTAGCTATATTAGATATTTTGTTGATGATATAGTGAAAATTACTGAATATTAGAGACACATCTGGAAATATGGGAGAGGAAATAGTTATTTGTGGTGACAAATCATATTAGTAATAATAAAAACTACTCATTTGTGCGTTCTTCTCATTCTCTTGCAAGACCATTTACTTAGTATACTTAGTTTCATGATTTTGCAAGTTATAAAGGAGTTTTTATGATAAATCTGTTTTTAAATACTTGATTTTACTCAAAAAGGATCATTTGATTGTATTAATGTAATGAAAACTTGACTCATTTAATATAAACTGCATGGCTTTGCAGGTAAGTGAAGCTTTCCCACAAAATTCTGATTGGAGAATAACAACTTTCCCTCTACTCTTTGGAGCTAGGTTGATAGGAACATCTATTGAATTGACTTAATGCAGATGAACAGAACAAAGAAAAGCATATCCAATTATGTATATATCAAGTTTCACTAAAAATGTTCCAGAATTTACAATTTGAAATTCTGTGCCACCTCAATTGAGGACAGGAAGAATCTATAGGATTGTTGGATGATAAATGATTTCTGAAATGGAGGTTTGGTATTGTAGGAGTGGCACACACTTGTAAATCCAACCTTCATGAGGCCAAGATAAGAGGATCTTAGGTTCTAGTCCAGTTTGAAATATATATCTCATCTAAAAGAAAAGTGGGATCAAATGAATTTTTGGAAAGATATGAGGTTTTGAATATTGTTGAGTGACATGGTAATTTTTGGCAATATCTGAGAGATAGGCCAAATTCTTGTCTGTGAGAATAGCTTGTTAGAGTCAATAGTTCCCAAGGAGGGTTTTAAGACAGTGGAGATTTGTTGGATGCTCTGGCTTTCAGCATATACACATTTTCACAAGCTTAAAATCCTCTAGCTAAAAAGTAACATCTATGTTACTTACCCTTCATGAACCTGAAGAATAGAGATTTACAAGTTAAATTCAGAGGTAGAATAGAAGATTATCCACAAGTTTGTTTTACTAACCAATAGGAAAAGTAAAGATCTAAAACAGATTTCAGGGCTGGGGATTTAGCTCAGCGGAAGAGCGCCTGCCTGGTGAGCACAAGGGCCTGAGTTTGGTCCTCAGCTCTGGAAAAAAATAAAAATAAAAAAATAAAATAGATTTCATCCAAGAACTATTGCAAAGGGGGAAACAGATCTCAGTATAAAATTAAGCTCAATGCTGAGTACAGGGACTAATAGCTAAGATGAGTAGATAGAACATTTATAAGAAGAAAAAAAGACGTCAGAAATAAGTGTAGGATAGCTAAATTCATCTAACAGTACTGATTATTGAACTAAGGTGCAACTTCCTATTGGTCAAAGACCAATATTTGAGACAGAGTGGTTGGTAGAGAGGAATCAGGTTTACTCAAAGACTAGCAATCTTGAGAAGGAAAAAGGACTATAGCTTTGAAATTTGTTTGGGGGAACTTAGGGTCACAAATTATGAGGGGAGATGAATTGCAGGTTCCTGGCCTTGTCAAAAAACAAACAAACAAACACTTTAGGGGAAGATGCATAGAGGACTTTTGATCCAAACAAATTTATTTAAGCAAACAGTGGGTATTTTTGAAGAAGTTACTTCAAAAATGATACTGTGAAATAATAGTATGAAACTTGTATCAAATGGTCAAGCACACTGTGTGTCCAGAAAACTAGACACTTTTTAAGCCAGCATTAAATGATTACGATAAAATGTAACATAACAATATAAATTCCTAAAAAATAAATGGAAGGACATTTCCAAGAAGATAATAGAAAATCGTTTATTGAATAAGGTATCCTCAGATCAAAGAAGGTAATTTGAAGGCAGGGGCATACATCAACTTGCAGCTATAATATATAGATGAGGCACTTTGCTAACCTCTACAGTTGATAAAGTCTACATTGTTATAACTGGTAATAATTCCAACTATAGTTTCAGTTGTAGTCCACCCCATCTATAGTTATCTGTTATGCAGAACAATG
>NW_025959988.1:0-10735 GCF_023159225.1 Perognathus longimembris pacificus | reverse complement strand
CGCGGCTCGGGGTTCAACGCTCACTATAGAATACTGTAAGACAAACGGTCCATTTCTGCCCTAGGCTGCCTGTGCAAACAATTTTTTCGTCTAATTTTAGGAGAAGATGGCCAATGAGGGGCTTTCCCTTTGTTCTCCCATGAAGGCGGAGCGCATTTCCTTTGACCACATGGAAAAGAATCATACGCTCCATCCTTCCTTCATCTTGCTGTACACAAGAGAACCAAAGAATCTAGACACGGACATCCTATCCCCTTGAAAATAAATATTTTGATGGCAGGCACTGGTGGCTCACACCTGAAATCCTATCAACTCAGGAGTCAGATCATGGTTCAAAGCCAGCCCAGGTGGAAGTCTGTGAGACTCTTATCTCCAATTAACCCCCAGAAAACCAGAAGTGGTGCTGTGGCTCAAGTGGTGGAGCACTAGCCTTGAGCTGACGAGCTCAGGGATAGCAGAGCGTCCAGCCCAGAGTTTAAGCCCCACGACCAAAAAGAGGAAAAGAAAAGCAATACTTTTCTGAAATGAATAGGTGGCAAGAGCTTTTCATGCAGAAGCAGAAAAAAGCCCAGCGTGGTTATGGACAAAGATCACAGCGTCAGGCACAAGTGGCTCATCCCTGTGATCCTAACTACAACTACTCAAGAGGCTAAGAGCTGTGGACTGCAGTTTGAAGCCAGCCTGGGCAGTTAAGTTCTATGAGACTGCTATCTCCAATTAGCCACAAAAGAAAAAGTGGAGCTGTGACTCAAGTGGTAGAGTGCCAGCCTTGAGCAGGGTTTCAGTTGTTTCTGATTGTTCAGCCGATATACCACATGACTGTTCAGTTTGTTAAATGGCAATTCCTTTGTACAACTACTTAAAGATAATACCATTCATTAAATTATACATGATCTGTGGGCCAGGCACCTGCGGCTCATGTTTTGTTGCTGTTACTGGGGCTTGAATTTGAGGACTGGGCTCTGGTTTTGGGCTTTTTTGTCCCTCAAAGCCCGTGCTCTGCCACTAGAGCCACAGCTCCGGTTCTGGGCAGATGGGGGAGGAGGTTAGTGGTTAACTGCAGATGAGCATCTCATAAGCTTTCCTGCCTGACTTGGCTTCAAACTAGGATCCTTAGAGCTCAGCCTCCTGAGTAGCTAGGAGCACAGATGTGAACCACTGGCTCCCAGCTTCTTTAATATTGCCAAAACAGGGGCTGGGGATATAGCCTAGTGGCAAGAGTGCCTGCCTCGGATACACGAGGCCCTAGGTTCGATTCCCCAGCACCACATATACAGAAAACGGCCAGAAGTGGCGCTGTGGCGCTGTGGCTCAAGTGGCGGAGTGCTAGCCTTGAGCGGGAAGAAGCCAGGGACAGTGCTCAGGCCCGGAGTCCAAGGCCCAGGACTGGCCAAAAAAAAAAAAAAAATATTGCCAAAACAGAAATTGAAACTTGCTTAAAGGGTGCGTGCAGAGATAGGGCTTGAACTGAGGGCCTTGCAAGCTCCCTTAGCTTTTTTGCTCAAGGATGGTGCTTTACCACCTGAGCCACAGCTCTACTTGGGGCTTTGTGGTGATTCATTAATGATAAGAGTCCCACAAACTTTCCTTCTCCAGGCTGGCTTTGAACCAAGACCCTCAGATCTCAGCCTCTTGAGCAGCTAGGATTATAGGTATGAGCCATCAGTGCCCAGCTTGCTTATAGGATTTTTTGGTAATTAATTTCTGTGTCTCCTGTGAAGGCAAGACCAGGGTCACTTTTTATTCTACTTCACCATACCTGCCATAGCTGACACTGTTGGGAGGACATTCAACCAGTTTTCACTGAGTGGATGAAGGGACAAATAAAAGAGGAAAGCACCGACAAAACAAAGCGATTTTAAAGTCCAAATGAGAAATAAGTTTTGAACCATGCTAGGAGATGTAAGTTTATGATCAATAGAGGTTGCTTCTGTTGTTAGTAATAATGATTACAGGGTCTTCTTATTCTGGAACAGAGGCCAATTCCCACTCAGTAAAGAATAATGGATGTCCTATCTGCCTTCCTCAGCTAAAGAGGAAGCCACTGCAGACAAGTTGATAAAGCTCAGCTTCTAGTCCAAAATACCCAAGGGAGTGGAAAATGGAGAAAACAAAGTGATACTTTGCTACAAAGTCATGGGGGGGGGGGGGGAATCCAAATACTAGAGATAGTAGCAATAATGGAAAAGGCTGACTTCTATCAACAGGTAAGAAAGTTGACCTCCTGGATGACCTTGAGAAACATCTGGGTGCCTGGTACATGTCAAGGACTTCCAACCCCACAACAAGCTAAGTTCTGCCCGGAGGCAGATCCTAACACCAGTGCATCCTCATGGTAACTCTCAGCTGTATACCAAATGGTGGAGTTGTGAGACAGATTCACAGGAGAAGATACCACAGAGAATACAGACAGGACAACGACGAGGGCCTGAGAGACCAGCGGGTCTACGGTAGAACGCCATGTTCTTGTGACTTAGCAGCACCCTCAGAGGCTTTGGATACAGACCAATTGCTTCTGGAAGTTTCAGTTACCAGGGCATATTTATCTAAAAAGGGAACCTTCTAAACTGGAATCTTTTCAGTGTATCGGGAGCAACTATTCTCTTTTCTAGACTTGAGCACTCTTACAAAGTAGAAGTATAAAAGTTAAGGTTACATTTGACAAAGGTTAAGGTTAAATTTGAGACAAAAGAAAAGTAACTCATAATAAGAAAAAATTGTTTTGGAGCATTAAACATGAGTAGATAAATTTCCCAAATTAAACTTGATTTTATTTATTTATTTCCCTATCCAAATATGTTGTAAGTACTAGGAAAACATAATTTTTCAGCATGTCTAAAAAGTGCTGTAATGTAATTAATGTTTCTAGACTGTAATTTTCAGTGTAATGACAATTGAATTCTTTGTTAGATATAATTCTTTAAATACAAACTATGTCAATAAAATTGATAGCTTGATAACTATGCACTATTAAAACTTTAATTTTTTGTTTTTTGTCTGTTGTGGGGATTGAACTCTGGGCCTGGGTGCTGTCCCTGAGCTCTTCAGCTCAAGACTGGTGCTCTACCACTTGAGCCACAGCACCACTTCCAGTTTTCTGGTGGCTAATTTAGAGATAAGAGTCTCACAGACTTTCCTGCCTGGGCTGGCTTTGGATTTTCCTGCCTGGGCTGGCTTTGAACTGAAGTCCTCAGAGCTTAGCCTCCTGAGTAACTAGGATTACAGACCTGAGCCACCAGCGCCTGGCTAAAACTTTAAAAAAAAATTTTTTTTAAGGTAAAAAGAGCCAAATGCTAGTGGATGCCTGTAATCTTAGCACTCAGGAGCCTGAGATGTGAGGATCGAGGTTCAAAGTCAACCCAGCATGAAAGTCCATGAAGCTCTTATCTCCAACTAAGCACCAAAAACCTGGAAGTAGAGCTGTGGCTCAAATGGTAGAGCACTAGGCCTTGAGCAAAATAAAATCTCAGGGACAGTGCCCAGGCCAACTTTATCACACACACACACACACACACACACACACACACACACACACACATACAGGAAAGCTGTTGAATTGAAACCTCTTTATACAACTATTTAAAGATAACGTATTAAAGTAAAAAGAAAGACAAAGGGAGGAAGATAAGAGACATAACCAAATACTTACCTTGTGCACACTTGCAAATCTACATGATTGATATCTTCATTATCTTTTACAGCCACATCTAAATAAAAGGCTTCTTGATCTTGAATAGATCTCCGTCTTCTAGAAGACTCCGAATCTTTCACATTGTACATAACATTGAGCTGAAGAAGATATAAAATTAGTATAAGAAATCATTAGCAAGAACTTGTCATCATTGTGCATTCTAAATGCTAAGTAAAACTGGGTGCTAGTGGCTCACACCTGTAATACTAGTGACTCAGGAGGCTGAAATCTGAGTATTACAATTGGAAGCCAGCCCAGGCAGAAAAATCCATGAGACTCTTATCTCTAATGGACAGTAGAAAGCTGAAAGTGGAATTATGGCTCAACTTGTAGAGTACCAACCTTAAGAAAAAAAAAAAAGTTAAGGGAGAGGGCCCAGGCCTTGAGTTCAAGACACAGTTCCAGCAGAAAATTAATTTAAAAATAAAAAGTAAAATAGTAACCCATCTGTACAACACCTTAGTAGCAATAAAAATTAATAAAAATAAAAGCTAGAGGGCTGGGAATGTGGCTTAGCAGTAGCATGCGTGCCTAGCATGCATGAAGCCCTGGGTTCGATTCTTCAGTACCACATGAACAGAAAAAGCCAGACGTGGCGCTGTGGCTCAAGTGGCAGAGGACTAGCGTGGAACAAAGAAAAGAAGCTCAGGGACAGTGCCCAGGCCCTGAGTTCAAGCCCCAGGACTAGAAAAAAAAAGTAAAATAAAATAAAAGCTAGATGTTAGGTAAAGATTGTTTTTATGACAAACCCAATTAGATCTGCATTCCCCAGGCCTGGTATCAATGGCTCACACCTGTAATCCCAGCTACTCAGGAGGCTGAGATATGGGGATTATGAAAGCCAGCCTGGGCAGAAAAGTCTGTGAGACTCTTATCTCCAATTAACTACCAAAAAGCTAGAAATAGCACTGTGGCTCAAAGTGGAAGAGCACTAGCCCAGGGACACCACCCAGGCCATGAGTAGTTCAAGGCCCAGCCAGAAACAGAAAAAAAACAAAACCCAATATTCAAACTAGTGGGGGAGGGGAGGAATCTATTCTTCAAACTAGGGGAAAAAACTGTTGAGTAACAAGGAATCTTTAGTAACTGATGCTCTTCTAAAAGTTGACTGAAAATTATTTTTAGCTGGAAGAAAACGCTAGGTAATGTTCCAGAATATGACAGAAGGCTGTGAATGACACCCACCGGATACTGTGTTCACAAGGGATGGGAAGTAATCCCTTGAAGGCACTGTGCAAGATGAATGCCAACTCCAAGGAAGGCGCTAACCACTCATTTCTAAGCTCTTCCTCCCAATGCAGCCGCTGCTCACAATGAGAACCTCACACGCCCAGCAGCAGAGTAAAAAACTAAAGCCTCACCGGCGCACCTGCTGAGCATTCTTTTGCATCATGCCAGGCTGTGGGGTGCTGTGGGGATTCGTGCGCATGAGGGCCAGATGTTTCTCAAAAGGACCTAAGTCAGAAGCTTAGGAATGGATTCCAAATGTCCTAGGCTGGCTTCACCCCAGTGGGAGTGAATCTATTTAAATGCTTACCTCATTCCACATATTAGAAACAAGACTCATAAAGCTTAAGAATGCTCTGTAACATTATGTCTATTTCACACATACATACACATACACACACACACACACACACAGGAAATAAATATCTAGAATCCTTCTTAGATTTGCATATTTTAGAAAATGTATCACTGGGAATGTGGCTCGGTGGAAAATTGCTTGCCTAGAATGCATGAAGCCCTGGGTTCAGTTCCTCAGTACCACAGAAACAGAAAAAGAAGCCAGAAGTAGCACTGTGGCTCAAGTGGTAGACTGCTAGCCTTGAGCAAAGAAAGAAGCTCAGGAGAAGTACTCCGGCCCTGAGTTCAAGCCCCAGGTGTATGTGTGTGTGTGTGTGTCTATATGTCTGTCTGTCTGTGTACATCGGCATGAAGCCAGGTGCCAGTAGCTCACGCCTATAATCCTAGCTACTCAGAAGGCTAAGATCTGAGATCTGAGGATTGTGGTTCAAAGCCAGCACAGACAGGAAAGTCCACGAGATTCTTATCTCCAATTAACCATCAGAAAACCAAAAGTGGCATTGTGGCTCAAAGTGGTAGAGCACTAGCTGTGGGCACAAGTGCTCCAGGACAGTGCCCAGGCCCAGAGTTCAAGCCCCGTGACTGACAAAAATAATTATTATTATCAGCTTGCTAATTCTTCATTCTAAGAGTTCTAATCTTTTCATATTGCCACAACCTAAATTCCTGTGATCTTTTATGTTCTTAGATGCATACTAAGAATTTATACATAAAATATGTGGAGTTTTTTAACCGTATCTAGTATAAACTCTACCAACATTACAATTCTAGAATTATATCACACACAAGAAGACAGTGAGAATCTTCAACTATTCACTTGAATCATACTGGAAGACTTTCATACACAGGCATAAAAACAAATTAATGAAACCCATTAAAAGTTGTTTAGCAAAGGATAAAGGAATGGCCTGCTAGTGGACCACGCCTATAATTCTAGCTGCTCAGGAGACTGAGATCTTAGGATTGAGGTTCACAATCAGCCTGGGCAGACAAATCCAAGAGATTTTTTTATCTCCAATTAATCAGCATAAAGGCAGAAGTTGAGGTGTGGCTTAAGTAGAAGAGCATCATCTTGAGCAAAGAAAAGAAGAACGAGCACAAGGTCTTCAAGCCCTAGTACTGGCACACAGAAAAGAAGAGAAAGAGAGAGAGAGAGCGAGACAGACAGACAGACAGACAGACAGAGACAGAAACAAGAAAAAGGGAAGGGGGAAGAAAGAAAAGAACTTTTAAGGGAGTAAATTTAATCAACGTACATCACATGTTTGTACAGAAAGATCACAATTAAACCTCTTTGAACACGTATAATTGCTGCCTACTCATGAGCTGATAAGATCTTCCATATTTTTCCATACTTTTATAAAAAGTATGGAAGTAAATCTTGTCTGATTTCCAGACACAAATCACTCAAATTTTATACATATTATAAGTTGAAGATTTAGTAATACCCCAAAACAAAGAACTATTAAATCATATTTAACTGAAAAAATAAACATTACTACATACCTGACAAATGGCAAATCCAAAACCATTTGCAGAAATATTGACTGTAGTTGGCTGTACCACATCAAGCTGCACACGGGTGGGAGGAAAAAGAAAGTAAATGAGACCCATTCCCCGCGCTAAAGCCTTCCAGGTAGCCCAAGAAAAAAGCAATAGCCTGCAAGGAAAATGGAAGCCATTCGTGGAGCATTATAGGAGAAAGGAAAGAGGAAGGGCAAGAAGAAAAGGGAAGGAGGAAGAAAGAAAAGGAAGGAGGGAGGGAGGGAGAAGGAGAGGAGGGAGGGAAAGAGGTAAAGGGAAAAAAGAAAGAAGGAAGGGAAAGAGGGAGAGGGAGATAGGGAAGAACAGAGGAAGAAGGGAGAAAGGGAAGGAGAGAGAGAAGAAAGAAAGAAAGAAAGAAAGAAAGAAAGAAAGAAGAGAAAGAAAGAAAGAAAGAAAGAAAGAAAGGAAAGAAAGAAAGGAAGGAAGAAAGGAAGAAAGAAAGGAAGGAAAGGAAGGAAGGAAGGAAGGAAGGAAGGAAGGAAGGAAGGAAGGAAGGAAGGAAGGAAGAAAGAGAGGGTGGAGGGGAGGGAGGGAGGGAGGGAGGGAGAGAGGAGTGGCGGGGAGGGAGGAAGAGCCATTCAAAGAGCAGAAACAAGCAGAATTCAGGTATGAAGCACGTAACCCCTCGGGCTCACACCTCTGCCGTCTGCAGGAGGAAGCGGTTGTGAGCGGCGATCCGGAAGGTTGCTGGCCTTGGCAAGCTAGGCCCAGTCACCGACACCTGGATATTTGTCATTTCGATATTTGTCAGGGCTGCTATTCAGATAGAGCTTTTAAGGCCACGATGGTATCCTGTTGAGAGTAGAAGAACAATGGTGCATCAGAGGACATCTCACGGCCTCTGAGGAACACCGTTAGCAACGCTTAGGAGCCCTTCTGTGCGTCCACCGTCCGTCTATCCCTCTTTGAGGAAAGATGTCTTCCCAACCCCTCTCCAAAGGTCTTGCTTCAGAGTGCAGATGAGGCTCAGAGCACATTTGCCACGTGAAAATCTTGAAGCAGTTACCACAAATGCAAGACAGCTAAAACTGATTCCCTAGAAATATCAGATATTCAATTCATAGAAGACAAACTTACGTAAGTATCTGGAACCTTTGACTCCAGTTTCTAAGCTTTCAGGAAGCAGAGGTGTGGCTCGCGTGGTAGAGCCTCAGCTTGGAGCAAGCGTGGAAGGCCCTGAGTTTTAAGACCCCGTACTGGCTGGCACACACACACACACACACATACACACACACACACGTACTAAACTTTTAAATGAAATATTTTTATAAAGTCACAAAAAGCAACCATATACTTTGTATATATGCACTTAGAATACAAAGATATATAAATATGTATTATATTTTTATATTTTGAATTTTACATATTTATATATTATCAATATTTATGTATTATATAATATAACATGAAATGTTTTATAGAAGATATAATGTAGAATCTATGTTTCTATTTGTTTGTGTTTATGTTTTATATATTATGAATTCTATGTTCTATAGGGAAAAGCTTCCATCTCTTACCTGGGTAGACACAAACCCGCCCTGGCTATTTCTTGTCGGCTCAGCCACTTCATGATAGGGATTCCATCAGAAACCTGAGACTGCAGAAAATGCGAAAGGAGAGCATAAGCCGAAACTTCAATATCCCGAGAGCGTGGCTGCCAGGACTCAGAAAGTGTAGACACCGATGATTTCCAGAATTGCATATCTCCTGAGAGAGAAAAGCAGTTGTGATCAACTACCAAAAACATGACACTTTCTACCAAGAAATAGTCCTGTATAGTCCAAGTCCTGCTTGACAAGCGTATGAGAAATTATACATGTATACTATGCTAGTATATAGATAACACACACACACACACACACAGTGTGCTTGTTACTTTTTTTTTTGTCAGTCCTGGGCTTGAACTCAGGGCCTGAGCACTGTCCCTGGCTTCTTTTTGCTCAAAGCTAGCACTCTACCACTTGAGCCACAGCGCCCCTTCTGGATTTTTCTGTGTATGTGGTACTGAGAATGGAACCCAGGGCTTCATGCATGCTAGGCAAGCGCTCTACCACTAAGTCACATTCCCAGCCCTGGTTGTTACTTTTTAAACTACAATACATTTTTATCCTTTTCTTGCTTGTATTTGAGGATGCTTTCATTGAAATAGATTTCTCAAAATAAATTCCATATGTTTGGCTCAAAACTAAATAGCTACAAATCAAAGAGAAGAACATAATGTATTCCTCCAAAAACGAATGTACGTAACTAATCTGACCAAGTTATCCCCCAAAATACTTCAGGACACATGGGAAAGAACCCAGTTCTGAGAATCGGTCATCAACCAGCTCTTGCATTCTGGAAAAGAGCTCTAGCGCTCTCTCTCGCTTTCTCTCACGTTCTTCTCTCCTCTCTCTCTCTCTCTCTCCTCTCTCTCTCTCTCTCGCTCACTCTGTGTGTATGTGTTGCTGCATGCGCGCACCCTTTTTTTTTTCATCCTCTGAAAATATCTTAAGTTCAAAATTCAAGTCCCAAGAAAAACATAGAGGACTTCAGCCAACTCAACAACCTTCCTAGAAATAATCCTGCCCCAAGCCCCAGAAGACAGTGCTTCCCATTGTCCTCCCCTGCCTCAAGCACCTCTCCCTGAGGCTGATTCCACCAAGGAGCTGTGGTCAGTACCGCACGCCCAAGCAGAGGAGAAACACCACGGACCATGTCAGCCCCTGTGTGGCCAGAATCCAGTCTCCAACGCTGAAACGGGCCCTAAGGACCAGCCTGATTATTCATATTACCATAACACTTTGTACCGTAATCTCAGGTCTCCGGCTGCTTTCTATGGCTATTCCTTCTTGAATGGATAGAAGGTTTAAATCAGTGGACGTTATCCAAGCTTATTTGTGTCCACCCACCTCCCTCCTCACCAAACACACACACACACACACACACACACACACACACACACACACTTGGACTCCTGACAATCTTTTATTTGTTTGTTTTTGTTGCCAGCCTTGGACTCAGGGCCTGAGCACTGTCCCTGGCTTCTTGTTGCTCAAGGCTAGCACTCTGCCACTTGGGCCACAGCGCCACTTCTGGCCGTTTTCTATATATGTGGTGCTGAGGAATCAAACCCAGGGCTTCATGTATACGAGGTAAGTAAGCACTCTTGCCACTAGGCCATATTCCCAGCCCCCCGGACTCCTGACAACCTTATAGTGACCATTTCGGTAGTAACTATGGCCTATGTTTTCTATCACTTTGTAGCCCTAAATTAGTCCCCATTTTATTTTGTTTTCTTTTCCTTTTGTCTTGTTTGTTTGTCTTAAAAGGTAGGACAAAGGGTGAATAAATACAGCAGTGGTGCTCACTAGACACTATGTGGAAAAGTAAATGTACATCTTGTAGATGGGTAAGGGAGGAAAAACTAGAGAGAGTGAGGAAAGGGGAGACAGGGCTCAAAAAGAAATGTACTCTTTACCTGACTCACAGAACTATAACCCCTCTGTATATTACCTCTACAATAAAAATAAATAAAATTTCAATAGAATTATACAAAAATAAACAAAACCCTAGCTGGGTGCTAGTGGCTCACCTCTGTAATCCTAGCTACTGACAAGGTTGAGATCTGAGTGAGAATCATGGCTAAGTCCATAGGCCTCTTAGCTCCCATTCACCACCCAATCCAGAAGTAGAGCTATGGCTCAAGTGACAGAGCACCAGACTTTAAGGGGCAATGCCCAGGCCAGAAGAGGAAGGAGAAGAAGGAGGAGAGGAGGAGAAGGAAGAGGAAAAGGAGGAGGAGAAGGAGGAAGAGGAGGAGGGGAAAAGATGACACCAACATATGCACCCCACTTCCTAGCAGGACACTGTGATATTTGCATTCCTATCCTATTTCTGAGACAGCTTCGCTCCCTACCTCATCTAATTCTCCTA
>NW_025959987.1:0-10810 GCF_023159225.1 Perognathus longimembris pacificus | reverse complement strand
CAGCATGCACAGAATCTGTCTGCTCTGGTGGAAGGTACTTCCACTGTGTCTTTTTACATCTTTTAAATGTCAAAAGTAAGGCAAACCCTAATCTCACAAGTCATTAATCAGGTGTGAAATGATATTTCTATAATTCTTGGATTTTTTTTTTTCCGGGTGGGTTTTAGGTGAAATTACCTATCAAAGACTCAGCTTTTGATTTGAGTCTTCAAGCTCGGATGCCTTTTAGGATTTACATACATTGGAGGGAAAGCGGCTCCCTGTGTCAATCAACTACACTTTGTTGAGCATGGCCAATCAGAGCAAGGATTATAATGGAGGCAGAGCAAGATGAAACAAGACAGTGTCCTGGAACAACTTAGGGGGTGGAAGTACTTGGCACTGGGATGTCTAGAGGGGAAAATTGCGAAGATCCTGGAGTCATGAAGACTAACCGCATGTAAGAAATGTAGAGATGGCGGAAGGAGCCCAGGGCAGGAGTGCGAAGCGTGGGCATGCCCTTTGCTTGGGGAGATGGAAGTCAAATGCCAATAGTAGAGGACAAGAAGCAGGATTTATTTGTTTGTTTGTTTTGCTGTCAGTCCTGGGACTTGAGCTCAGTGCCTGGACACTATTGTTTAGCCTATTCCCTCAGGGCTGGAGCCCGATCGCTTGAGCCACAGTCTACTTCCAGCTTTTTGGTGGTTAATTGGAGACAAGAGTCTTAGGGACTTTTTTTGCCCAGGCTGGCTTTGATCCGTGATTGTCAGATCTCAGCCTCTGGAGTAGCTAGGAATACAGGTACGAGCCATAAATACCCAGCTCAAGAAGCAGGGTTTAATGGACCAGTGTTTGGAATCAGGTCTGGATGAGCAAGGCTAGAGTGTGTGCTGGACTTTGGACACTGGCTTTGGACATTGTGGCCTCTGTGTGTACACGGCTTGGACAAAAAGCCTAAGGGAGAAAGTGGGTGGGACCAACCTGTGATTGAAATGAAGATAAGCCAGTAGCTTTCAAGAAATGCAAATCAAAACAACATTGAGATTCCACCTCACCCCAATAAGAATGGCCATTATCAGGAAAACTAATAGCAACAGATGCTGGCGGGGATGTGGCTAGAAGGGAACCCCACTACACTGTTTGTGGGAGTGTAAACTTGTTCAACCACTCTGGAAAGCAGCGTGGAGGTTCCCCAAAGGACTAAACACAAAGCTCCCCTATGACCCAGCAACCCCACTTTGGGGCATTTACCCAAAGGATTACAAGAAAGGCCACACTAAAGCTACCAGCACAACTGTGTTCATCGCAGCACAATTTTTATCACTAACATATGAACCAGCTCAGATGCCCCTCAGTAGACGAATGGATCAGGAAAATGTGGCACATATACACAATGGAATTCTATGCTTCCATCTGAAAGAATGACACTGCCCCATTCATAAGGAAATGGAAGGACTTGGAAAAGATCATACTAAGTGAAGTGAGCCAGACCCAAAGAAACATAAACTCTATGGTTTCCCTCATTGGTAATGATTAATACATGACTAGGATAGTCCTAGCAGAAGATCATAATAGCTCAATAGCTATGTCCATATGAACACATAAGATGATGCTAAGTGAAATGAACTACAAGTTATGGAAATAAGTGGTTTATCATTGTTGTTATTATTCTCAACATACCATATGAAATTATACCTTTTTCTTTTGTCTTTCTCTCCATGGTTTCACCCCTGATGTCACTGTAACCAATTTTGGTATTGTATATGCATTTATCGGAATTAGGGAAGGGAAGGAGAACATTAAAATATGGAGATGCAAAGGGTAAAAAGTGAACCAATGCAACAGCAATGCTTACAAGACAATAGGCTGTAAACCAACTGGACAACTAGGGGGGAGGGTAGAGGGTGGGGGAGGGAATTGGGGAGGGCGGAAGGCGGGAGAAAAACAAGGGAGGAGGTAACAAGTTTGCTAAGAAATGAACTCACTGACTTATATATGAAACTGTAACCCCTCTGTACATCACTTTGGCAATAAATAAATAAAGAACTTAAAAAAAGAAAGAAAGAAACCAGGCCCTGAAGGGTTCACCAAAGAACTCTGAAACAAAAGATTCCTTTGGGTTAGTCCAAAGTAAAGGACTGCTTGTGGGCTTCTTCCTTAAGGATGCTGGAAATCTTGCAGACGGACATTTCCCCAACAGGCTAACAGTCCTGGCCATTCTAATGCCAACATTTCCTAACCCACTTTTATACAATGGGAGCTGTTGACTCACAAAGCAGATCCTCTTTACACTGTCTTTATACTCCACTGAAATCCTTGCATGTACAGGGTACACAGACTTTTTCTGGATTGCTTTGAGTCTAGATGGACTTGGTGAACAAAGATATTAATAGCAAATTTCACTTTAAATTAAGGAATTATAGGATGGAGCTTAGTACCTAAGGAAAAAAAAAAGAAGTCATTCAGAAAATACAAACAGAAGAGCAGGTGCCAGTGGCTCACACTTGTAATCCTAGCTATGCAGGAGACTGAGATACGAAGATCAAGGTTCAATGTCTGCTCAGGCAGGAAAGTCCCGAAGACTCTTATCTCCAATTAAGCACCAGAAAGTCAGAAGTGGAGCTGTGGCTCACGTGGTAGAGCACTAGTCTTGAGCACAATAGCTCAGGGATAGCACCCAGACCCTGAGTTCAAGCCCTAGGACTGCACAAGAAGGAAAGAAGAAAGAGAGAAAGAAAGGAAGGCAGGAAGGAAAGAAGGAAGGAAACAGGGTTGGGAGGATTCTGCCAGTGGCTTGCCCTCTCCTCTGACTGTCTCCGTCCCGACTCTGCGGTTGGTGCCTCCAGGCGGTGTCTGGTCTGATGGGTAGCGAGGCAGTGGTGGGGTCTGGGGGAAGGCTTCAGGGTTGCATGGGCCAAGTTGTGTTTTTGCTAAGGGAACAACACTGCTGGTAATCCAGACAGAATTAACACCTTCTGTTGTGAACCTGATCCCTCCCACAGGAGCTAATGGAGCATTTACAGTAAAGCCAAATCGCTAACTAGGAGAGCCATGGAAACGTGTTACTGACTTACCTCACAGTCACCTTCCTTGATTGAATTTAGAAACATCTGTGTTAGTCTTGCACTAATCCTTCTTGAGAAGGTTTCGCAGAATTAGCCACATTCAGTCTGCTAATTAGATTGAACCTGGATTTAAAAGCTTCTGTGTAAGTTGGAAAGATTCAGTCTTTGGTCTTTGCTAAATCTTTTGAGAATATTAAAGTGCAATTCTACAAAATCATAGTGTAAGGTTCTGCTCATCTGAAGAGCACACGAGTCATTTTAAACCTAAACTATTCCAAGCAAAGCAGTTTCCTTCCCATAAAGTCTAACTTTCCAGCACAAAAATTATAAAGTGTTCCAGTTTATAGAATATCAAGTCTAAAATATGGAAATTATATAAGAATGAAATATTTCTAATGAGACGACAGTATTTTGTTCCAACTCTGATTTAAAAAGTCCTTTTAATTCATGTGAAGTGCTACAGCTGGGTCTGGTGGTTCACACCTGCAATCCTCCTTCGGAAGCTGAGATCCAGAGGACCACGGTTCAGAGTTATCCTGGGCAGAAAAGTCTTCAAGACTCTGTCTCCAAAGTTACCAAAACAATGCCAAATTGGCTCCGGCTGAAGTGGTGGAGAGCCAGCCAAGAAAGCAAGCTGATAAGCCAAAGGCTCTGAGTTCAAACTCTGCTACTGGCCAGTGTATACAGCCGAATATGGGATTCCTAATTCCTTTCCCCCTTTTGTAGCAGTTAGTGCAGAGCCTGAACATAATTTCCTTTTGTCTGAGCATAGCAGGTACTCAACAAACATGTGTTGAATAAACAAGACTTTAGACCGGCACAAACTAAAAACCAAACAATAGAAATGATTGCTCTTTGGTGGGTTAAACCACTAACTCCTGGACATTGTGAATAATTGGAAGGCGCGCATATCTCACTGGGGAATGCACCTGGGGTGTGTTTTTTGTAAATAGCAGCTTAAGATGTACTGCTTTTTAAAATCTTGACGCTATCATTTGTACTATAGAGTCAGGAATGGTGGCTCACCCCTGTAATCCTGGCGGTTGGTGGGGAGAGAGCATGGGGTTGGGAATTGGTGCTAGGCTGTGTTACCTAGTGAGATGCTGTCTCAAAAAACCCCCTTCCTGTACAAAAGATCATTTTCATTTTGCAGATGAGGCAAATCAAGTTTGGAAAGAATTCACAAGGCTAGAGACGAATGAAACGTAGGGCGAGGACACACGTTCTCAGTTTTCATGTCCCTCCAGCACTGGGGGGGTCTATCTGGTTATGTGACTCGCTTCAGCCCATCACACATGAAGACACGGCCAGTGTCGTTTCCACGTGGACTCTTTGAGCGTTAGGTACACAGAGCCCCCCAGCTGCCCCCATCGATGCAGCCTCCTGGCAGCACATGAAGAATCAAGCTCTCGTCACCTTTCACTTCCCAGGATCACAAAAACCCTTTGCCGCTGCGTGTTAGACATGCGTAAAGGGCACTTTTATTTTACTTTGGTGCTGGTCCTGGGGCTTGAACTCAGGTCTTGGGTGCTATCCCTGGGGCTTTGTGGTCAAGGCTAACAGTCTACCACTTGACCCACAGCTCCACTTCTGGATTTTTGGTAGTTAACTGGTAATTAATCACAGTCTTATGGATTTTCCTGCCCAGGATGACTTGGAACCTTGATTCTCAGATTTCAGCCTTCTAAGCGTCTAGAGTGACAGGTACGAGCAACTGGTGCCCAGCCAAAGGAGCATTTTGTTTGTTTGTTTTGTAAATTTACAGCAAGTTTGGTTTTTAATTTTGTACTAAAAATTACCTTTAAGTAGTTGTACAAAGGAGTTTTAACTGAACATGTCAGTTATTTTCATCCCCTTCCCTCGTCCCTCAACTCTCCCAACACTTCTTAGAATTGTTCGCAATTACAAAACCTACCTTATTCTGATTGACTTAGAAATCGAGGAGCGTAAATGGGTAAAGGAAACATGGCTCAGTGGGTTGGTAGATGCTCGGGTGAATGACAGCTGGAGGGACCAATAACTAGTGCCTTGGCGGGGTCTCAAGGGGTACTTCTGTACAGTCTCAAATAAAATGCAAATCACTGCCAGACTCAGTAGCCAAGAGGTAGAAGCAAGCCCGGTGCCCATCCACAGCTTGTGAGATAAACACAATGTGTTACATATGCGCAACGGAATATTCTGCCTTGAAAGAAAACACTACACATGCTGCAACATGGGTGCACCTTGGTGAAAAGCCTGTCACCCAGGACTAACGCTGTAGAACTCCGCTGACGTGAAATGCCTGGTCAAACGCGTGCACACCGGAAGGCAGAGGCCAGGGGCCGAGGGACGGCGCGGGAACGGAGACCAGCGAGCGAGCAACGTGCGGTTCCAATGTTACAAAAGGAAAGAGTTCCCCGAACTGCTTCCCAAAGCTGCAGATATCCTCACAACTACAAATAGAGCCCCCCCCCCCCCCCCCCGCACGGGGCTAGAGCTCTACACACTTGAACCACAGGTCTACTTTAAGCTTGTTTTAGGTGGTTCCTTGGAGAAAAGTCTCTTAGATTTGTTTTCTATCTCTGTAGCCTCCTAAATCCCTAATATTACAGGCGTGAGCCACCAAATCCGGGAACAAATTTCTATTTATACATATTATTCTATTTTATAGCACCATAGTACATCCATCTCTGGCTGTCTAGGATGGTTACCAGCAGTAGTTTTAGAAAACACTGACTTCTCATACGACACCCGCAGAGCTTCCGATTCTGTTCGGTTGGGGCATAGCTGGGACATCTGTATTTCAAAACCCAACCCTCAGTTCTTTAGCCTGTAGGCAGGGGTTGGGAACTGCTGGTTGTCAGATAATTATAAACAGTTTTATGAAACAAACGGTTAGACTTTGTTTTTCTGATCAAGGGCATGATTCCTTGGGTGTTAAATAAGGTGATATAAAGAGCTTTGTACCAGGTGCTGACGGCTCCTCCCTGAAATCCTCTTAGGAGGCTGAGATCTGAGGATTGCGGTTCGAAGCTGGCTCAGGCAGACAAACCGAAGAGACTCTTATAGCCAATTAACCACCCAAAAGCCAGAAGCGGAGGTACGGCTCAAGTGGTAATGTCCCAGCCTTAGGCAAAAAAAGTGAAGGGACAATCCCCAGGCCCTGAGTTCAAGCCCCAGTACTGGCACAAAAGAAAACCCCCAACCAAAACCAACACAAACAGCACCCTCTCTCTGCACCCTGCCAGCTTCCTGACCTCGAGGCTTGGAAAGCTTGCTTGCTTTGTTAGCTTGCGTCTGAGGGTCATCTCCCCTTGCTGGGTTGCCTGCCCTGTCCTTTTCTGGTTGCCATCCATCTTCTCCAGGTATTGCTATCCCCTTGGGAGACAAACAGGTCTGGGCCTGTTTGTGAGCTGAGCTAATCTGATGGAGCCTCTCCTTATTCCAGAAGTTTCTGTGCCGCTCTGTGGGCGGTGGAGACCCTTCACTCCTTCCTTCCTACTGACCTGTGCTGAGCAGCGGCTCTGGCTGGCCCCGGTGAGGCCTTCCCCGAAGGGCCCAGGCCTCTCCTGTTCAGGACAGATGTTTTCCACATCTGGCTCCATTCAGGACGCCAAGCCGGAGCCCAGCTATCCCCTGGGACCCTGTTACCCTGGACGTGGCTGGATGATGGTGAAGGTAGGGCGTGGGCAAGGAGCCCATGGCCCCGTCTGGGTGGGGGAGGCCTGAGCCAGGCCCTTCCCGGCTCGGTTGCTCCCCAAGTCTGTGTAGCTCACTATCAGGTGACGAGGAACCCCGGGAAGGGCAGACGCGGGGCAGCAGCCTGGTGCAAGCGGCCTGTAGAAATGGGGGGGGGGGGGAGGAGCTGGCCAGGCCAGCTCCACTGCTGCCCGCGCTCCGGCCTCTGGACTCGGTTTCCTCGTCCTAGGGGGGGAACTGAGCTTCAGCAGGACCTGGCTCAGCTGCATCTGAGATTCAGACACAGCTCCACGACGCTGCGTCCCCCTGGCTCTGCCCAGGATCTGCTGGACTCTTGAGGAACCCTACATCTTTCCAATTCCACGACCCTGACCCGTGACTTCTAAACCTTATTTAGTCCTTGGCCAGTGTCTCCTGGATATGTCCTCCCTCCCTCCCTCCCTCCCTCCTTCCTTCCCTCCCTCCCTCCCTCCCTCCCTCCCTCCTTCCCTCCCTCCCTCCCTCCTTCCCTCCCTCCCTCCCTCCCTCCTTACCCCCCTCCCTTCCACACTAACCATTCTGGTTCACAGGGACGCTTAGCTCATGCGTGTAGTGAAGTAACAGCTAATTTCCTAGGTTTATCCTTCTTTCAACACACGGTCTTTCCACACTTCCTTCTTTCCAGTGAACTCTAGCCGTCGAGCAGCTACTTTCCTCTTTGGTTCACCTGGTTTTCCAGTGTGGTTTCCATTCTTCGGCATGTTTCCTTGAGCCCCTGGTTCGATCACAGAAGGCGATGTATGTTCACGCAGCCCCATGTGTTCTTGCTCTTGGGTGGTCAGGTGAACACACCCAGGGTTGACTCTTAGGTGGGTAATTGTAAACTAGTGGAGCTAAAACAAGCCAACTGCATCTCACTTCAAAAAAGCCTTTATTCGTCTTTCTCTCATGAAAAAAGCCGTCTTTAGCAAGCAAGCCATCTCTTAAAGGAGCTCAGAAGGTACCTTTTGATTTCCACATCGTTTAACATTATTTGTAGCATAGCCACTTTACTGAGGATTTAACTCAATCGATATGAATCATCTTATCATGTGACGTGGATAGCTGCGGGGCCTTGTATGGATACAGCATCGAGGTCTTTTGCGTAAGGGAGTGACTTTGAAATTATAAAGACATATCCCCCTGCTCTCTGGGCGGGGACTGGGTCTGCTCCGTCATCTCGAATGCCACCGCGAGGTGGCGGCAGAGTACTAAGGATGGAAGCGAGCTCCCGGCCCTTCGGTTTTGTTTTGAGCTGCAGCAGATTGTTGGCAAGACACTTGGAATTGCACTCCGTGTTCTACACTGGAATCTCTTTGGTCATTTTTTTTTTCAGCAAGGCGATCTGACTTCCTTCACCCCTCCTCTCCCCCACACTCTGACGTATTACAGACACTTGTCACACAGTCCATGCAAGGGAAGAAATGGATACAACATAGTTCATGCCTTCAACTTCCCGGAAAGAAACTTGCTCTCCCGTTTTATGGTACTTCTAAAAACTGCATTTATTATGAAGTATGAAAAAAGTGAGCCTCATCACTTCTCGGGCAGTGATTTTAGTGAGCTTTGGCTTTACGAATGGTTTCATAACCAGGTTAGGTTTATTTACATATATCTTATAGCCACAAAACAACCACACTCCCCCACATGTAAGATTTCTTAAAGCATTTCTTATGGTAATTAAGGTCACCCCAGTATAGCACAAAGGAATGTCCTGCCAGTGACTTGTCTCATGCAAATGGACCAACAATGTGTTTTTTTTTCCTCCCCTAAGTCACCTTTGAGTTTTTTTTATTCCACTAGTAGACATCAGGTGGGTGTTGGTAACTTATGACCTAAGCTCTCGGTTTAAAGGGCACAGACTAGCATTTGACTTCCACACCAGCTTCTCCCGAGAGGCGCAGGTGTGGGCTCAAAATTGTCGTTGGAATGTAAGCAGGGGTTGTTGTGTGCTTGCTAATCTCCTTTAGATTACACAAATTTACTTCTTCCTTATTTAAAAAGCTGATCAACCAGGACAAGGTTAGGTTGGAGAATGAACATGGTAAACGGTCTCGAGGTTCAGCATTCCCAAGCACCATCGTCAGTGATGTCAGGGAATGTCAGTGATGAAAATGCCACGAATTAGAAATTCAGCGTGCTAACCAGCTCCCCCTCAGACCTCCACTGTGAAACCATGTGAACACAGGGCACCTGGCAGGGTTGGACGCAGGCCACTTCTGTAGGCCTACGTTACAAAGGGTAGTTACTTCATTAATAAAAATGCAGGCAAAGGGGAGATTGTCTTACGATGCCTGTCAAGCATAAAACTGCAGGAAGATAAGATTGGTGTGATAGCTAAAGTAACTATTCTTATTGCATCTCTAATTAGAAAAACCCAGCTCCCACCAAGGATGGTCCTGGAAAGGATCTGCAGAAAGTGACTACCATGAAAACTGCCTCAAAAGCCTCTTTCCTGAGAAAGACCAGGAAAAGAATTTTTGTCCTATTAATTAGCAAAAAAAAAAAAATAATAACCACCAAAGATTCCTATTAGCAAAGAGAACAAAGATGTAAGAAGCATGCTCACAAGTCAGCCTCCCGCCCCAGAATGATCGATACCCTGTCATTAGCAGGGGAGCTGCCCATTTCCTCTCTTGACTGACAGGGTAATAAGGAACCCGGGGCTATCTTTTCAGTATGAACACACAACCTTACCAATTACTTTTACATTATTGCTAATCTGCCAGAAAATAACAAGCATAAAGGAATAAAAATATCTGAACAAGAAAATGTCTGCAGAAGATTTTTTTTTCCCACTTCCGGGGCTTTAAAAAGGTTCAGTTCACAACACTTGCCAGAATTTAGTCAATAGAATTTTAGGCCCAGAGGATTTTTTTTTTTTTAAGAAAAATTTAGTAGTTTATACTAGTTCATTGGTTCAATTAGGAGCAGAAAAAGAAGAGAGTTTTGTAATGCAATTGTCCGGCAAAGGAAAACGCTTTAAATTGGAGGATTATGTGTGGAGACCACCTGTAGGGTTTTCAGAGCCCCCCCCCCCTTTTTTTTTAATAATGCTTCCACCCGTGCTAGCTGCCTGCAGGCTGGCTAACAAAGCCGGGCTAGGCTGTTGAAAAGGCGGAGTGCACTTGGGCCTCTGGGCTTCACTAACTGTAACAAGTCTTCCTCTCCCTCGCTCCCTCTCCTTTTTAAAGTAAAAGTCCCACACAGCTTTCATGGAGGAACTTTAAGGCTCCGCGGTGGCCAATTGGTCCGCACCAAGAGGAGCCGGGCAGCAGGGAAAGAAACTTCAGACTACACAGCACATTTGGAGAGGAGAAAAGATCAAAGTTTTTCAAACTCAAAAGACCAAGTTCCCTACAGATTAACCCTATTCATTTAGCTCCTCTTAAAGGAACGATGGGCCCAGCCACTGGGCAGACAGGTAAAAAGTTCAACAATTGCCAAAGCACTCTTCTGCTAATTCAACAGCCTTCTGCTCAAATCAATTAGCTTAGTCTTGACAGAGGAACAATAGCTTTTCTTTCTTTTCCCTCTCCAGGAAAAGCAGCGCATTGGGTACACACAAGCGGGGAAGGTTATTAAGATGTTAGCCGTTGGTTTAACTCATTAAGGGGCCCCTCCCCCGCCGCCAGATCGCCAAGTGACTTACAGCGTGGAAAGAAACCCACGGCCTCCACCGGGGAGCCCTGGCGCACAAGCGGGCCTGTGCTCAGTCCTTGGAAAACCGGGTGCTTCCGAACCCGTCCACTCCAGATGTGCACGGTGGCACTGGCACAGCTCTGGCGACAGGACACAGGCTGAACAGCAAGGCCTAAGTGAAATGCACCGCCTTGGCCCAAGTTGCCTGTACCAACACCAAGGCGCAAAGAGCTAAGTCATTAGAAACAGCAGGGGGGGGGCGGGGGGGGGTGCAGACTCCACTCTGATTCCAGTTCAACAGGGATAGTCATTGGCTAACAGTTGAAGAGCTAGAGGTTAACAGGTAATTGTTCTCCATGCCTTAAAGTCAGGGTACAGAGCAGCAAGCCCCAACCTTCCCATTCCCGCCACCTTCCGCAGCGCGCGGG
>NW_025959986.1:0-10879 GCF_023159225.1 Perognathus longimembris pacificus | reverse complement strand
CAGCCCCCCCCCCAGCTGCCGGGGAACTGGGGTCAGCTCGGCCCCTCGGCCCGCACTGGAGGCGCGGGGGGGGGGGGGGGGGGCGAGGACCCCCAGGCGCTGCAGGCCCGGCCCGGCCCCGGGCTCCCCGCCGCGCTCCCCGGCCGGTCCTCCGCCCCGACCCGGGCTCCCCGCCGCGCTCCCGGCCGGTCCTCCGCCCCGACCCGGCCCCGGGCTCCCCGCCGCGCTCCCGGCCGGTCCTCCGCCCTGACCCGGGCTCCCCGCCGCGCTCCCGGCCGGTCCTCCGCCCTGACCCGGGCTCCCCCGCCGCGCTCCCGGCCGGTCCTCCGCCCTGACCCGGGCTCCCCGCCGCGCTCCCGGCCGGTCCTCCGCCCCGACCCGGCCCCGGGCTCCCCGCCGCGCTCCCGGCCGGTCCTCCGCCCCGACCCGGCCCCGGGCTCCCGGCCGCGCTCCCGGCCGGTCCTCCGCCCTGACCCGGCCCCGGGCTCCCCGCCGCGCTCCCGGCCGCTCCTCCGCCCTGACCCGGGCTCCCCGCCGCGCTCCCGGCCGGTCCTCCGCCCTGACCCGGGCTCCCCGCCGCGCTCCCGGCCGGTCCTCCGCCCTGACCCGGGCTCCCCGCCGCGCTCCCGGCCGGTCCTCCGCCCCGACCCGGCCCCGGGCTCCCCGCCGCGCTCCCGGCCGGTCCTCCGCCCCGACCCGGCCCCGGGCTCCCCGCCGCGCTCCCGGCCGGTCCTCCGCCCCGACCCGGCCCCGGGCTCCCGGCCGCGCTCCCGGCCGGTCCTCCGCCCTGACCCGGCCCCGGGCTCCCCGCCGCGCTCCCGGCCGCTCCTCCGCCCTGACCCGGGCTCCCCGCCGCGCTCCCGGCCGGTCCTCCGCCCTGACCCGGGCTCCCCGCCGCGCTCCCGGCCGGTCCTCCGCCCTGACCCGGGCTCCCCGCCGCGCTCCCGGCCGGTCCTCCGCCCTGACCCGGCTCCCCGCCGCGCTCCCGGCCGGTCCTCCGCCCTGACCCGGCCCCGGGGCTCCCCGCCGCGCTCCCGGCCGGGTCCTCCGCCCTGACCCGGCCCCGGGCTCCCCGCCGCGCTCTGGGCTGGTTAACGGAGACCGTCTCCTGAAGACTTTGCCTCAGCCAGCGAGTCTCGACCTTGCAGCCTCGGCTCCCAGCCTCCTGAGTAGCTGATTCGGGGTGCGAACCTCTGTCCACCACCCCCCTCCTGTCTTTTCACGGGTTACTTGGACATGAGGGTCTCTTGAGCTTCTCAGCCCTGTGTGGCTTCCGGGATCTCGGATCGCAACCTCCGGAGCGCTGGGGTGGACCGGCGCCAGCCCCGCTGCCGTTGATTCTGCGAGTGTTCGGGTATCATCTTCAGGGCTGCATATGTATCCACCGGTTTAACCCACAGCACAAGTGGAGGCTGTTGTTGCCTCGGTTATTCCGATGGGGAAACTGAGGCATGGGAACGTCGAGAGACGTGTCTGAAGTCTCAAAGCCGGATTAAACAGGCCGGGGCCGGGGTCAGCCGGAGGGCTGAGCTGGGCCCCCTGGGGAGCCTTCGGGCCTGGATGCACACACACAGGCAAATCGCCGGTGTCCTCACCCCCCAGGCGGGGGAGACGGGGAGATGGAGGGGCGTGCTTGGCGGGTCCTCCGCTCCCCTCCCCTGCTCGCTCCGTTCTCGTGTCTGCGCGGGCAGTCCTGGGGTTGAGCCCGGCGCGCATGCGCTCATAGCTCCCGACCTCGAGCCCGGCGCGCATGCGCTCGTAGCTCCCCGACCTCGAGCCCGGCGCGCATGCGCTCATAGCTCCCGACCTCGAGCCCGGCGCGCATGCGCTCGTAGCCCCCGACCTCGAGGCCGGCGCCCGCGTGAGCTCTGAGCCCGGCGCGCATGCGCTCGTAGCTTCCGACCTCGAGCCCGGCGCCCGCGTGAGCTCTGAGCCCGGCGCGCATGCGCTCGTAGCCCCCGACCTCGAGGCCGGCGCCCGCGTGAGCTCTGAGCCCGGCGCGCATGCGCTCGTAGCCCCCGACCTCGAGGCCGGCGCCCGCGGTGAGCTCTGAGCCCGGTGCGCATGCGCTCGTAGCCCCCGACCTCGAGCCTGGCGCCTGCGTGAGCTCTGAGCCGGCGCGCATGCGCTCGTAGCTGCCGACCTCGAGGCCGGCGCCCGCGTGAGCTCTGAGCCCGGTGCGCATGCGCTCGTAGCCCCCGACCTCGAGCCTGGCGCCTGCGTGAGCTCTGAGCCCGGTGCGCATGCGCTCGTAGCTCCCGACCTCGAGGCCGGCGCCCGCGTGAGCGCTGAGCCCGGCGCGCATGCGCTCCTAGCCCCCGACCTCGAGCCTGGCGCCTGCGTGAGCTCTGAGCCCGGCGCGCATGCGCTCGTAGCTCCCGACCTCGAGGCCGGCGCCCGCGTGAGCTCTGAGCCCGGTGCGCATGCGCTCGTAGCCCCCGACCTCGAGCCTGGCGCCTGCGTGAGCTCTGAGCCCGGCGCGCATGCGCTCGTAGCTGCCGACCTCGAGGCCGGCGCCCGCGTGAGCTCTGAGCCCGGCGCGCATGCGCTCGTAGCTCCCGACCTCGAGGCCGGCGCCCGCGTGAGCTCTGAGCCCGGCGCGCATGCGCTCGTAGCTGCCGACCTCGAGGCCGGCGCCCGCCGGCTTGGCCCCTCGGCTGCCTCCCGCCGGCCGCCCGCAGGTCTCAGTCTCCGGAGGAGCTGGGGTGACCTGGGGGGTGAGCGGCGTGCGCCCCGGTGCCCGGCCCAGAGGGACCCCCCCCCATGTGCCTAGCGCGGTGCAGCAGTCGCTGAGGAGGGCGTCCGGCCCGGCCCACCCGGGGTGACGCGCGATCGGGGGCTCCCAGCGGCTCAGAAGTGGGGTGCGGGCCGAGGAGGGGGCCGAGCGCCCCGGCGGGTGGCGGGGGGGAGGCATCGTCGGGGCTTGTGCACCCTGGGGGGAGGGATCATCGGGGCTGTGCACCCTGGGGGGGCGGGATCGTCGGGGCTCTGCACCCTGGGGAGGGAGGGATCGTCGGGGCTCTGCACCCTGGGGAGGGAGGGATCGTCGGGGCTCTGCACCCTGGGGGGGGGAGGGATCGTCGGGGCTCTGCACCCTGGGGGGGGAGGGATCGTCGGGGCTCTGCACCCTGGGGGGGAGGGATCGTCGGGGCTCTGCACCCTGGGGGGGAGGGATCGTCGGGGCTCTGCACCCTGGGGGGGAGGGATCGTCGGGGCTCTGCACCCTGGGGGGGAGGGATCGTCGGGGCTCTGCACCCTGGGGGGGGAGGGATCATCGGGGCTCTGCACCCCGGGGGGGGGAGGGATCGTCGGGGCTCTGCACCCCGGGGGGGCCCCCTCGAGCAGGGGGTGGGAGGGATCGTCGGGGCTCCAGGAGGTCTGTGCCGAGGCGGAGCCCGGCCCTTGTGCGGGACGAGGCCCACCGAGGCCCATGCACCGTACCCCCGCGCGAGCGGCCTTCCATCGACCCCCCCCCAGCCCGGCTCCGGGCCCTGCGTGCAGGCGAGGGCCCCGCACCCGGCCCCGCGGGAGGCGGGCAGCGGCCGGGGTGCGACGCCCACCAGGCACCCAGGCGCCGAGCGGCTGGGGCTGGGGCGGTGGAGCGCCAGCCCTGAGGGGAAGAGCTCAGGACGCCAGGCCCTGAGTTCAAGCCCCAGGGCCGGCACACACGCGCGCACACGCGAGTGCAAGCAAGTCCAGGACGGCAGCGGCCCCCGCCCCGCGCCGCCGGGCCACGGCCACGAGCTCTGCGCGCGTCCTCGAACCCGCCGCCCTCGCGGCCCCTCCGCCGCCCTCGCGGCCCCGACCCGCCGCCCTCGCGGCCCCTCCGCCGCCCTCGCGTCCTCGAACCCGCCGCCCTCGCGGCCCCTCCGCCGCCCCCCTTGGATTTTACTCGTGCTCTGCTCGGCTGCTCTGGCCGGCCCGGGGGCCTTGCACTCAGGCCCTGCCCGGGCCGCCCCACACGCCCAGCCCCCCCCCCCCCCGTCTTGTTCTGGTCCCAGTCCTGGGCCTTGAACTCGGGGGCCCGGGGCGCCGTCCCTGGCTTCTTCTGCCACCGGAGCCGGGCGCCACGCCTGGCTTCTTGCTCCTTCCCTGGAGACGGGCGTGTCGAGCGTCTGGCCCCGCTGGCTTTGAACTGCGGTCCTGGGGCCGGGGGTGACCCCGCCGCGTGCCCGCTCCGGGTCTGGCTCGCGGTCAGGACTCCGTGGCGAAAGCTCTGCTCTGCAGAGGGAACGGCGGGGGGGCCATGGCGGGGGGGGGGGCCGGGGGCCCTGGGGGGGGCAGGGGGGGCAGGGGGCCATGGCGGAGGGGGCCGGGGGGCCATGGCGGGGGGGGGGGGGCCGGGGGGCCATGGCGGGGGGGGGGGCCGGGGGGCCATGGCGGGGGGGCCGGGGGGCCATGGCGGGGGGGCCGGGGGGCCGGGGGGGCCATGGTGGGGGGGTGGGGCCGGGGCTGGCGGGGGCTCTGCGCCCGTGGGTGGCCGTGGTCCTGACAGGCCCGGCACCGCTGGGCACAAGCGGCACGACGTTGGGCAACAGGAAGTCGCCCCAAAGTATGCGGGCAGGAAGCGGAAGCCAAGGCCTGGGGGGGGAGGGGGAGGGGGAGGGGCGGCTCTGCGGGCGGCAGGCGGGGAGCAGGCTGGAGGATGGGCCCCCAGCCCCGGCGTCGGGCCCAGGCCCTAGCTCAGCTCCAGGGACCCGGCGCCCGCCCGCGTGGCCTGGGCATCAGCCTTCCCCGCCTCTGGTGGGGAGCAGGCTCTGGGAACCCCGGAAACGCGGCTTCTGCACTTGGTGTGCGCGGCTTTATGTGATTCTCCTGGTTCCGTTTCTTCCTTCTTGTTGTATGTGTTGTGTCACTACTGGGGCTTGAACTCAGGGCCGGGAAACCTTTTCCGAGTAGGTGATGGGAGATGAGCGTCTCACGGCCGTTCCTGCCCGGGCTGGCTTTGAACCTCGGTCCTCCGATCTCAGCCTCCCGGCGGCGGGGAGGACAGGCGTGCGCCCAGCACTGGCCTCACGGAGCTCTTTGAATGGCCGCCCCAGGCTCCGTCTCCACGCGCCTTCATCGCCCTCTCCGGGGCGGGCGGCCGCAGCTTCCCCGCACTTCTCGTGACTCACGCCGCAGCCGGCTGCTCACTTGTGGGTCTTCTTTGGGGAAGTATCTCCCGTTGCCCACTTTAGAACCAGATTACGCGTGCACGTGCGTGTGAGTGTGCACATCTATCCATGTCAGTCCTGGGGCTTGAACTCTGGGCCTGAGCGCTGTTCCTGAGCTCTTCTGCTCAAGGCTGCGCCCCACCACTTGAGCCACGGCGCCAGTTCTGGCGTTTTTGGCTGGTTCATGGGAGATCCGAGTCTCATGGGCTTTCCTGCCTGGGCGGGGCTTCGGCTGTGCTGCCCGGAGCTCAGCCTCCTGAGTCACGGGGGGTCTCAGGTGTGAGCGGGATCGCAGGTGTGAGCCGGGATGGCAGGTGTGAGCCGGGATGGCAGGTGTGAGCCGGGATGGCAGGTGTGAGCCGGATGGCAGGTGTGAGCCGGGATGGCAGGTGTGAGCCGGGATCACAGGTGTGAGCCGGGATGGCAGGTGTGAGCCGGGATCGCAGGTGTGAGCCAGGTGCAGGTGTGAGGGCGGGATTGCAGGTGTGAGCAGGGATGGCAGGGTGTGAGCCGGGGATCGCTGGTGTCAGCCGGGATCACAGGTGTGAACCGGGATGGCAGGTGTGAGCCGGGATCACAGGTGTGAGCCAGGTGCAGGTGTGAGCCGGGATCGCAGGTGTGAGCCAGGACCGCAGGTGTGAGCCAGGACCGCAGGTGTGCAGGGATTGCAGTGTGAGCCAGGATCACAGGGGTGAGCCGGGATCACAGGTGTGAGCCGGGATTGGTGTGAGGTGGGATCGCAGGTGTGAGCCAGGATCGCAGGTTGAGCAGGGATCGCAGGTGTGAGCCAGTGCAGGTGTGAGCCGGGATTGCAGGTGTGAGCCGGGATTGCAGGTGTGAGCAGGGATGGCAGGTGTGAGCTGGATGGCAGGTGTGAGCTGGGATGGCAGGTGTGAGCAGGGATGGCCGGTGTGAGCCGGGATGGCAGGTGTGAGCTTGGATCACAGGTGTGAACTGGGATGGCAGGTGTGAGCAGGGATGGCAGGTGTGAGCAGGGATGGCAGGTGTGAGCTGGGATGGCAGGTGTGAGCAGGGATGGCAGGTGTAAGCAGGGATGGCAGGTGTGAACTGGGATGGCAGGTGTGAGCAGGGATGGCAGGTGTGAGCTGGGATGGCAGGTGTGAGCAGGGATGCAGGTGTGAGCAGGGATGGCAGGTGTGAGCCGGGATGGCAGGTGTGAGCTTGGATCACACGTGTGAACTGGGATGGCAGGTGTGAGCAGGGATGCAGGTGTAAGCAGGGATGGCAGGTGTGAGCCGGGATTGTAGGTGTGAGCCGGGATCACAGGTGTGAACCGGGATGGCAGGTGTGAACCGGGATGGCAGGTGTGAGCAGGGATTGCAGGTGTGAGCTGGGATGGCAGGTGTGAGCCAGGTGCAGGTGTGAACCGGGATGGCAGGTGTGAGCGGCTGGCCCTGGCTGCTCAGTCAGGTCACCTGTGCTTGGCACAGGGAATGGAGCGGAAGCCGAGGGGAGCCAGGCGGGGTCAGGCAGGAGTGGCAGGGGGAGGGGTGAGCCTACTTCACCTTAGAGCCCCTTCCTAGCAAGCTGGCGGGAGGGGGAGACTGCCGTGTCCACGGCCAGGGAACAGCAGGGAGGCACGCGGGCCTCCGCGAGGAAGGGAAGTGAGTGGCCAGGCCCCGGCCCTGGGGTCAGCCCGGCAGCCACGGGTGATCCCAGCGGGAGGAGGGGGGAGGCCATGGGGTACAGCCGGGCCTGGATAGCAGGCGCCCCAGGTCTACCCAGAGCAGAGCCAGAGCACATGGAAGCCTCTGGAAACAGATGGCCAGACGTCCCCTGCGCAGGTCCCTGCCGGTCCCCCCGCACCGGCCTCTGGGGTCCGCCTTCTGCCTATTTTATTCTTTCCACCTGGCTGGGATGACAGGCATGCACACCACGCCCGGCCGCCTTCCATCCTGAGACAGCAGACCCACCTCCCATTCGCCCGGAGAACAGCACGCAGCGCCCCACACCCGCCACACCCGCCACGGGCAGAAAGGGATTCCTAACCTGCGCCTGCGGCTGACCTTGAACTCTGATCCTCTGGGTCCTCAGCGTACGCTGCTGGGTTTCAATTTCACTAGGGGCGGAGCCATGCAGGATTTGGGCTCTGGCTGAGGGGCGGGGGGATGGGGAGGGGACTGTGTGTGTGCACCGTGCACATCGTGAGCGTGTTGGGGTGTGTGTGTGCACTGTGGACCTGCTGATCATGAGCGTGTTGGGGTGTGTGTGTGTGCACTGTGGACCTGCTGATGGTGAGCGTGTTGGGGTGTGTGCACTGTGGACCTGCTGATCGTGAGCGTGTTGGGGTGGGTGTGCACTGTGGACCTGCTGATCGTGAGCGTGTTGGGGTGGGTGTGCACTGTGGACCTGCTGATGGTGAGCGTGTTGGGGTGTGTGCACTGTGGACCTGCTGATGGTGAGCGTGTTGGGGTGTGTGCACTGTGGACCTGCTGATCGTGAGCGTGTTGGGGTGTGTGCACTGTGGACCTGCTGATGGTGAGCGTGTTGGGGTGTGTGCACTGTGGACCTGCTGATTGTGAGCGTGTTGGGGTGGGTGTGCACTGTGGACCTGCTGATCGTGAGCGTGTTGGGGTGTGTGTGCACTGTGGACCTGCTGATGGTGAGCGTGTTGGGTTGGGTGTCTGGTTCCTTCTTCCTCCCAGCCCCATGCTCTGAGTCAGAGCCCCCCCCCCACCGTGGTGGGGGCGGCTGGGGGGAGGTCAGGGCTCTCTGGGCACGCCCCTTCCCTTGTGACCGTGGCTCACTGGCGTCGGGCGTGTGCGGGGCAGCGGCGGCTCCAGCCTGCGGGGACCTGAGGACCCTGAGGACGCGGCTCCGTCCGCGCCGTCCAGCATGGCCAGCGTGGGTCCTCGCCGGCCTCCAGCCTGGGGAGCCAGGGCAGAGGGGGCGGCCCTGCCCGCCGTGGGCCGCTGTGGGAGGGAGGGAGGAGGACGGGGCGGCCCTCCCCGCGGGCCCTTGCTGAGCCCCTAGGAACGCCATGGGGTGCAGGATGGGGGCCCAGAGTCCAGACGCCCGTCTTTGTTCCGGTCCCGGGTCTTGAACTTCTGGCCTCTCGCTGCCCGTTTTGTGTGCTCACGCCAGTGCCCCCCCTGAGCGCCCCCCCCTGGGCGGCCGGGTGTCCGGGACTTCCCCGTGGGGCCGGGATCCCCCGGGATGCTCCGCGCTCAGCCTCGGGGGGGGGGGGGAGGCCGGGATTACGGGGTGAGCCACGGCGCCCGGCTCGGGTCTCCTCTCCATCTTCTGCCCGGCCGGCTGGCGCCGTGCGCCCCACGCCCCCGTGCGTCCGGAGCCTGAGCCCCGAGTCTTGGGGTGCTGGGGGGCCCCGGGCCGCCCCGCGAGCGCGTCTCTCTCCCGCGGTCGCAGTGCAGGGACTTCACGGCGCACACGGGCTACGAGGTGCTGCTGCGGCGGCTGCTGGACGGGGCGGAGGATGTGCAAGGACGTGGAGGAGCTCCTGCGGCAGAGGCGAGCGGGCGGGGGGGGGGGGGGGCGGGGGCGGGGGAGGGGGCGGGGGGCGGGGGCGAGGGAGGGGGGCGGGGGAGGGGGCGGCCCAGGTGGTAGAGCACCTGCCTCCGATTGAAAGGCAAATGCACGGCGCCCAGGGCCTGAGTTCAAGACACCCGCACGCACACGCGCCCCCGCTCGCACACGCGCCCCCGCACGCGCACGCGCCCCCGCACGCACACGCGCCCCCGCTCGCGCACGCGCCCGCACACGCGCCCCCCGCACGCGCCCCCCGCACGCGCCCCCGCCCCGGCCTCGGGCCGGCCGCCGGCGGGTGACGCGGGGCGCTCGCAGGGCGCAGGCGGAGGAGCGGTACGGGAAGGAGCTGGTGCAGATCGCGCGCAAGGCGGGCGCCACACCGAGATCAAGTAAGAGCCGCGCGCGGCCCCCCGTCCTGGGCGCGGGGGCCGGTGGGGGCCCGGGGCGCCGCGCGGCCCCTCCGGTGGGGACGCGGGCACGGGGCCGGGCGGGGGCCCAGCGCCCGCCCCCACCGCTGGGAGCCGAGCCCGGGCTTCCCGGCTGGAGGCCGGCGGCTCCCGCCCGTCGTCCCAGCGCCTCGGGAGGCTGCGATCCGGTGACCCCGGCTCAGAGCCAGCCCGGGCGGGGACGGCCCTGAGACTCGGCTCCAGGGAGCCGCTCGGGACGGCGTCCTGCCGGCTCGCTGCCCTCCCCCTGGCCTCGGTTTCCCCAGCTGTGTGGCGGGGGGGAGGAGGGGGGGCGGGAATCTGTGGGGCGCACGGTGTGGCCACGTGGCCAGTGGGGGGCAGGCGAGCCCTGCCCCGAGCCCACGGACGGCCACGGGCGCGCCCCTGGGTGGCCCCAGAGAGCCTGGCCACGCCCCGGCCTCAGTTTCCCCATCGGCCTCCCACTGCTGGCCCTGCGGATTCCTGGCTGCTCGTGCCGCCCCAGGGGCCGCGAAGCTGACCGCGCCCCCCGGGCGCTGGGGTGGGCGGGGTGAGGGGCGCGGCGCGGGCCGGGCTTCAGGGGAGCCGGCTGGGCGGGAGGAGCACCGCGGTGGCGCGAGGGGACGCCGAGGCCCGAGAGGGGCGGCCGCCCGCCGGGGGCCACACAGCGGAGCGGGGCCCCGGGGTCAGCGCGCCCTGGGGTGGCCTCGTGCCTGGCGCTCACCCCGCTCTCTGCCCCCAGCTCCCTGCGGGCTTCCTTCGACTCTCTGAAGCAGCGTGAGTCCTCCCCTCCCTCCCCCTCCCCCCTCCCCTCCCCCTCCCCCCCACGGGGCTGACGCCGTGGCTGCCGTAGACACGGAGAGCGTGGGCAGCGCGCACCTGCAGCTGGCGCTGGCCCTGCGCGAGGAGCTGCGCGGCCTCGAGGCGTTCCGCGAGCGGCAGAAGGAGCAGAGGAAGAAGGTGGGCGGCGGCCGGGGGGGGGGGGCGGCCTCGGGGCCCGCGTGCGCGGGGGGGGGGGGGGGGCGGGGGCGGGCCTCGGGGCCCGCGGGGGGGGGGCAGGGGCCTCGGGGCCCGCGTGCGCGGGGGGGGGGGGGGCGGGGGGCGGCCTCGGGGCCCGCGTGCGCGGGGGGGGTGGGGGGGCGGCCTCGGGGCCCGCGTGCGCGGGGGGGGGGGGCGGGGGCGGCCTCGGGGCCCGCGTGGGGGCGGCCTCGGGGCCGCGTGCGCGTGCGCGCGAGCGTGGGCAGCGCGAGCGTGGGCAGCGGCGGCCTCCGTGCGGGTCGGGCCTTCAGGCCGCACTGGGGGCCTGGGCGCGGCCCCGAGCGCTCTCGCTCAAGGCCGGCGCTCCACCGCCTGAGCCGCAGCCCGCTCCCGGCTTTGTGCTGCTTCGCGGGACACGCGGCTCGCAGGCTTCCCTCCCCAGGCTGGCTTCGAACCGCCAGCCTCAGCTCTCGGCCTCCTGAGCGGCTCAGAGGAGAGGTGTGAGCCGCCGGCCGGCACCGCTGGGGCCCCCCCCTGACCCCTGACCCCCGGCCCCCGACCCCCGGCCGGGCCCCGCCCGCCCCGGCTCAGAGCCCGTGTCCCCGCAGTACGAGGCCGTCATGGACCGAGTGCAGAAGAGCAAGCTGTCGCTCTACAGGAAGGCCATGGAGGTGAGCCTGGGGCCCGGGGGTCCGCCCCCCGGGGGGGACGCGAGCCCCCAGCCACCCCCTCCTCTCCCGCAGTGCAAGAAGGCGTACGAGCAGAGGTGCGGGAGGCGGAGGACGCGGAGCAGGCGCTGGAGCGCCTGGGCCC
>NW_025959985.1:0-10981 GCF_023159225.1 Perognathus longimembris pacificus | reverse complement strand
GGCTGGTGCCTCTACTACTTGAGCCCCAGGGTGGCGTCTGACTTGTTCTGTGATTAGCCGGAGATGGGAGTCTCCTGGGCTCCGCTGCCCAGGCTGTCTTCGGGCTGTGATGGGCAGATCTCGGCCTCCTGAGTCTCCGGGATGGCAGGCGTGCACCACGGCGCCCAGCCGGGTGACATGGCTGGATTCCTGTGCCGAAGTCCTCCTGGCTGCTGGGGTGGGAGTGGACTCCAGGGGCCCGGGCTGGCTGGGCACCGCAGGCAGGTATTAGAAGAGGCCGAGGCTGAGTCCAGGGAGCCCGTGAGCGGAGAGGGTTCCATTCTGGCTTTGCGGATGGATTTTGCTTGTGGGTGCGAGGAGAGGATTTCTGCAGAACCAGGGCCCAGGCAGCTCTCTGATAAGCACCGCCACCCACATCACCCACACCTGCTGGGGCTCGGCTGTGGCTTCTCCTTCCAGCTTCCGGAAGGTTCCAGCTCCCTGCCGAGAAGGGAGCTAGGCTGGGGTTCCAGGCTGCTGGGCCTGGATGTGGTCTGCCGTTTCGGTGTGCTTTCCAGTTTCTCCGGGCTCCACAGACACATTGTCAGGGCTTTTGGTTTTGCTTCTGTTCCGGGCTTGGGCTCGGGCGGCGGGGAGGGGGCTGGGTGTCCTGGAGGCGGAGAATGGCGGATGCAGGCGCCGGATGGTGTCCGGGAGGGACCCCCCCCCCCCAGCTGCGGTGATTTGGTTATGCAAAGCTGCTCTAACGGTGGGGCCACGGGGGGGGGGGGTCAAGGGGCGCCTCCCACACCTGGATTTCCATGGAGGCTCTCCAGGGGCCAGGGAACTTCCTCTTACTAGAACTTTCTGTCCTGACGGCCTCGAGCCGCCAGCTCCCCCCCCCCCCCCCCCGCGCTGACTGACCGCCTCCGTCCCTCCTCACCAGTGCGCCGGCGATCCTCCCCGAGCGACCACCCACCATGACCCGCCGTGGGCAGCGTGGACGCCCTTCCCGAGCACGAGAGGAGGTCAGATCAAGAGGGCGCTGGAGCTGGGCACCGTGATGACCGTGTTCAGCGCCCGCAAGTCCACCCCCCGAGCGCAGGACGGTGCAGGTCATCATGGAGACGCGCCAGGTGGCCTGGAGCAAGACCGCCGACAAGATCGAGGCGTCCGTGAGTACCCACGGGCCGGCCTGCGCCTCCCCTGCCCTCCCCCCGCCCCCCTCCCGTCCCCCCTGTCCTCCCCCGCCCCCCTCCCGTCCCCCCTGCCCTCCCCCGTGTCTATCCTCCTGCCTTCGGTTGCTGATGGCTGCCCATCAGCGGATGCCGAGTTAATACCGTGTAAGAGGCGAGTGCTTTTCTCGGTGCGGGCTCTGCCGGGGGTGGGGGGGGTGGGGGGGTGAGGTGGGGTGGGGGGTGGGGAGGAAGGTGGCCCGGGAAAACTTTGCTTGTGGCATGGCAGAACCGTGGAGCTGGCCACGGGCATGCAGGCTGACATGGGCAGTCACACCGCGCGGTGGGGTTCCCCCCCCCCAGCTCCGTGGCCAGAGTCAAATGCCAGCGGGCGTTTCCCGCAGACCTCGGCCTTTCCTTGCTCTGTCCAAGAGCAGACACACCGCCGAATGTTCTAGAGCTTTCCGGCACCGCCCTGGCCCTCCCCTTCCTTGCCTCGTCCCGATTGCTTAGCAAACACAGGGAGGGCACTATAGAAACTCCACTTGCAGGAGGCTGGCTGGGATTTTTTTTTTTATTAGCTTTTAATTGAAAATTGAAAACAAATTCCTCGAATCGCAGCACTTGGGTACTGGGTCCCGTTGGAGGCCAGTCTAGGCTGCCTTGAACAACAAAACAAGACAACAAGTAAAGATGGGGGAGTTGAGGAGTCTCCGCCCAGCCTTCCCCCAGACCCCAGGAGCCAGCTCATCCCCGGTGTCTTCTGTCCTCCAGAAAACATCGTGTGCGCGTGTCCTATGTGTGTTTTATATAAATGGCAACTCCTAGGCAACCCTCTGCACCGCCCCCCCCCCTTAATAACTGCCTTGGGGGCGGTGCTTTCTCCTGACACGGCTCTGTGTCCTGAGTGGCTGCGTCCTGGCCCGGTGGCGTTCTCCTGGCGCTTGGCTTAGTGGGTCACAGCGTGATGCGGGGCGTTTACCCGTCAGCGGTGTCACGATCCTTTGCCTCTTCGGTGGCTCATTGGAGATTAGAGGCTCAGGGACTTCCCTGCCCGGGCTGCCTTTGAACTGCCATCCCCAGATCTCAGCCTTCCGGGGAGCCAGGATTACAGGAGTCTCCTGTGTTCCTGTTGGCCATCCATTCTGGGAACGCTTTCACAGCCAAACGGAGGCACAGTCTCGCTGTTTTCCCCAGCCTCCCTCTCTGAACGCATCTGCCGAAGCACGAGAAGGCCATGTTGGCGGGCTGAGGTCCGGTGTGGTCAGTTGGGTTTGTCCGTCCGCCCATTCCCCCCCCCCCCGCCGCCCCCCCCCTTCCCCCGGCCAGGGTCTTGGCTGGCAGCCTTCAGAGCTTGCAGGCTGGGCAGCGGCCGCCTAGTCCTGCGGGCGTGGCCCCGGCTGCCCTCCCTCCTGTCTGTGTTTGTTCTGGCTGGACTGGGCAAACCTCAGTGCCCATCAGGCTTCTGAGTCGTTCTCCCCCCTCCTCCCCCCTCTCACCCCCCCCCCCCCCCGCCCAGCACCACTGCGAGGGAGCATGGCGAGCCCAGATGAAGGCCGCTGGTCTGCCTCCCTCCACCCCGCCTCCGTCCCCCCGAGTCACCGTCCAAGGCTGGCGGCAGGCGGCTGGCGTTCGGGTCCGGCTGTTCTGAGCCTTGCTGGTGTCAGTGTTCCTTCTCAAGTGTAAGGTGTGAGCTGGGTGCTGTCATCCCGGCTTACTTGAGAGGCTGAGATGTGAGGATCTAGGTTCAAAGCCAGCCCGGGCAGGATCGTCTATGAGACTCTCATCTCCAATTAACCAGCAAAAAGCCAGGAGTTGGAGGCGTGGCTCACGTGGTATCAGTCAGTAGCCCCGATGCAGTAAAGTTCAGGAAAAGCATCCGGGCAGTGAGTTTAAGGCCTAGTACTGGCACGTGCACACACATACACATGCACACGCGCGTGCACACACATACACATGCACACACACATATGAATAAGGCTTCAGTGACTTCCCAATTGAAGTGCGTTCCAAAAATAAGTGACTATGCGGAGTTTCCCGGCAGAATTAGGTCTGGGTCGGAAGGACTTGAACTTGTCTCCTTCTCTTCCTTTTACCTTCTGGAAGCTTCCCCTTAGTAGGTGCTTCATCGATCGGCGATGCTGAATACCTAAGCCACACGCCTAACTACCGCTACGAAAAGGTAGAACCTATTGTTTTCATTCTCTTTAAATTTTGAAATGATTTTTAAATCATTTTCAACTTACAAAACAATAGTTCTGTTGGAGCCTGCCATAGAATTAATCCATTATGACGTATAATCTGGTTGTTCTGGCTGTTTTGTATATTCACAAAGCTGTGCCAATCAGTCAGCGTTAGAACGATGTCATCGTTATCTCTCAATGCTGAACATTTAGCACGCACCTCCACTTCCTTAGCTCCCGGCAACAATAAATTTGCCCCGCGTATTGGTTTATTCTGGACCTTCCCTGTAAAGCCACCGTACTACGCGGCCCTTGTTTCTGACTTCTGATTTAGCATGTTTGGGACTTAGTCAACATTGCAGCACGCATCAGGACTTCCTTCCTTTCTACCGCTGCGTAATATTCCACCGGCTGCACGGGTGACCTGTGCATTGATGGGCATTCATTGCTTTCTCATCTTAGGTCAGAGGTCCTATTTGCTAAGAGCCGTTTTCAGGTGTCAAAAGGGCCGCTTCCAGCCAGAAGGGCCATGGTTAGCTTCATCGCGGGCTGAGGCTGGCCAGGACAGTGTTATGGAATGACATCTGAAAGACAAACCAAAAGCCAAATATCCAGTGGCACGCTCCAGATGGCAGAGCACTAGCCTAGCAAACTCGAGGCCATGAGTTCAATCTCCAATACTGTGCCAAAAGCATTTTTTTTTTTTTTTTTGGTATGTGTGCGTTAGTCATGGGGGCTTGAACTCAAGGCCTAGGTGCTGTCCCTGAGCTCTTCAGCTCAGGGCTAGTGCTCTACCGCTCCATGGAGCCACAGCGCCACTTCCAGTTTTCAGGGGGTTAACAGGAGATAAGCGTCTCACGGTCTTTCCTGCCTGAGCTAGCTTTGAACTGCGATCCTCAGATCTCATTCCCTGTCCCCACCGCCTGTCTCCAGGCCTGGTCACGCTGTGCTGCTATCTCTGCGGCTCTCTCTCTTCTGGTGTGTCCCATAGATGTGGGAACACACAGTAGTAGGCCTTTGGCACTGGCTTGCTTTCACTTAGGTAATGTTTTTAGCTCTCTCATGTTGTGGAATATGCCAGTGCTTTTTTTTTTTTTTTATTATGTCTGAGTAGTATTCCATCTAGGAATAGACCACCCTTAAAAAGAAAATCCATTCAATTGGGCTGGGGATATAGCCTAGTGGCAAGAGTGCCTGCCTCGGATACACGAGGCCCTAGGTTCGATTCCCCAGCACCACATATACAGAAAACGGCCAGAAGCGGCGCTGTGGCTCAAGTGGCAGAGTGCTAGCCTTGAGCGGGAAGAAGCCAGGGACAGTGCTCAGGCCCTGAGTCCAAGGCCCAGGACTGGCAAAAAAAAAAAAAAAAAAAAAAAAAAAAAAAAAAAAAAGAAAATCCATTCAAGCTGCGTGCTGGTGGCTCACACCTGCAATCCTAGCTACTCAGGAGGCTGGGATCTGAAGGTTGAAGTTCAAAGTTAGCCTGGGCAGGAAAGACCTTGAGGCTCTTTATCTCCAGTAATCCCCTCAAAATCCCTCAAAACCAGAAGTGGAGCTGTGGCTCCAAAGCACTAGCCTTGAGCACCAATGCTTAGGACAGCACCCAGGCCCTGAGTTCAAGCCCACACCCACCCACCCACCCACACCCTTCCATTGCTTAGTGGACACGGGATTATTTCCACGTGTTGGGTGTTTAAGCACACGGTGGCCGTGTGAATATTCGCGTGGCTTTGCTTTGGGCGTCTGTTTTCAGTTGTTTAGGGTTTATTCGAGCGTGGATTCACCCTGGCTCATCTGCTTGGCGAGTTACCGGGTCACTTATGGGGGCTGCACCATGTAGGGTCTTCCTTCTGGCTGTTTTGGAAGTGAGTCCCACTTTCCTTCCCCCAAGGGCCTCGAGCCTGTGATGTCTGCAGAAACTGAGGCAGGCTGAAGGGGGGTGGGGGTGGGGGGCGGGCTGTGCTCTCTGGTCCAAGCCACCAGCTCAGGGTTCGAGTCTCAGCTCTGCCACCTTCTATGTGTGGCCTTGAGCCAACACCTGGGCCTTGCGGGGCCCTCCGCTCCCCCTCTGCAGAACGAGAGATGGGGTCTCAGGCAGGTGTTCAAGCCCCAGTACACACATACACACACACAACACACACACACACTCAGGTTCTCACACTCCTTTGCTATTCAAGGAGACCCAAGTGTATGTGCGGAGTCTCAGCCGGGTCCCCCATCCATCTGAAGACGTGGGTCGGTTCAAGGCCCAAACGAGCTCTGTGCCCTGCTGCTGGTCCACACCGCAGCTCACACGCGCAGCTCACGCCTGCGTCTCCATGTCCGCTGTCCGTCTTTGGTGGAGGGACAAGCACTTGATGTTGAGAGCAGGAACCCGAAAGGGAAGTCTGCCAGGCCCTGGGGCGGAGCCCGGAGCGGCGGGAGCCCCGACACTTCCCCATGGGCCGGGTCCCCATCTGTGAGCCCAGGGTTGCAACACCTATGCGGTCGCTGTGAGGATTGGGGCGCTGCGGGGCTGCCCCGCCTCTCTGAGGGTCACCGGAGCCCCTCCTCCTCCCGGGGTGCAGTCCGCGCCTTGTGCCCCCCTCTGCGCTCCGGCATGGGCTCCGTTCCTTCAGTCTCCGGTTTCCACAGGCTCAGTGCTCAGGGCTCACGGCGTCGATGGGCGTCGTCCCTGCCCCTTGCACGGTGGCCGGCGTGTTGGTGCCAGGTGCACGGGAGTGCATGGTGGGGGCTGCCCCCCCCTTCTTCCTCCCCCCTTCCCTCGCCATTCCCCCCCTCGGCGTAGCGCTGCGTGGTGGGGGCTGTTCCCCTCCCCCCGACCCCCCCAGGCCTTGGCGGTGCCCATTGCTCGCAGCCCAGCCGACGGGCGCTTGGATGATTTCGGGCCACCCGTCCACCCGTCCATCCGTCCACCCGCGCCTGCGCTCCTGAGGCCTGGGTAGCGGGCTGCCTAGGGGCCGCGCCAGCGTCGTGGGGACCCCCCGGGGGCGTGGCCGGCCGGCTGTGGTGGGCGGGTCCCGCATGGTAGGCGGGGCCGTGGAGAGGACATGGCCCCGCATGGTGGGCGTGACCTGCGTGGTGGGCGGGTCCCGCATGGAGGGCGTGGCCCGCGTGGCGGGTACGTCCCGAATGGGAGGCGGGGCCTCACAGTGGGCGCGGCCTCGAGGTGGGCGGGGATACGCGGTGGGCGGGGCCACGTGGGGGCGGAGCCTGTGGTGGGAGGGGCTGTGCAGAGGACATGGCCCACACGGTGGGGCGTTACCCACGTGGAAGGTGGGTCCGCGTGGCCGCATGTTGGGGGGGGCCACACCACACGCTGGGCGTGGCCCGCATGGAGGTCTCCTCCCCCGTGGAGGGCGGGGGCCGGCCGCATGGTGGGCGTGGCCCGCGTGGTGTGATCCCCGGAGCGTGCGCGCCTCCCCCGGCCCTGGCGTCGGACCGTGGGTGAGCCGTCCGCGCGCCCGGGGCGGGGCGGGGTGGTGACCCCCGACACCCCGGCCTCCGCCCGCAGGGCCCCGCTCCCCGCCAGCCCCGGCCTCAGTGTCCCCTTTCCTACAGCGGGGGGTGGAGGCCCCGTCGGGGTCCCGGGCCTGCTTGGCCGTGTGCGCCGCGGGGCGGGGCGGGGGGGGCTGGACACCGGCTCCCGGGTGGGGCGAGGCGCGTCCGCCGGGGTGCAGCACCCGTGGGGCCGCCGCCCCTGGGGGGGGTCCGGGGTGGGCGCTGCCCCTGGGGGGGTCGGGGTGGGCGCTGCCCCCTGGGGGGGATCGGGGTGGGCTCTGCCCCCTGGGGGGGGTCGGGGTGGGCGCTGCCCCTGGGGGAGGGGTCGGGGTGGGCGCTGCCCCTGGGGGAGGGGTCGGGGTGGGCGTTGCCCCTGGGGGAGTCGGGGGGTGGGCCGCTGCCCCTGGGGGGGGGGTCGGGGTGGGCGCTGCCCCTGGGGGAGGGGTCGGGGTGGGCGCTGCCCCTGGGGGGGGGGTCGGGGTGGGCGCTGCCCCTGGGGGGAGGGGTCGGAGTGGGCCCGGCCGCCCTCAGCCTCCCAGGCTGAGCCCCAGGAAGTGGCAGTCGGTGCTGCACCCCGGCCTCCGAGCAGATCGCCCAAAAATAGACCGGCCGGGCGGGGGGGGGGGGGGGGGGGGGCGTGCTTTGCATAATTTCCTACCCACAAGAAAGGGTTTTTATTACAAACAACGTTTTGGGACCAAACTTAAACCAACAACAACAAGAAAACCACTCTTGAACTTATTCTTTTGGTCTCAATAGTACAAAGCAAGAGCGAGACACAAGGCCCAGGCCCAGGTTCAAAGCCCAGGGGCACCGTTTGCAGGCGGCGTGGCTTTCCACAGGCTCCTTAACTTCTCTGTGCCCCTGTGTGGACCCCGTGACACCAACCCGCCTCGTGCCCAGAAAGCCAGCGAGCCCTGCACGCAGGGCAGAGGGCCAGATGCGGAAACCCCCTCTCCTGTTTGCCTGCCTCGAACTTGTGCTTAGTTCCCATTAGTTCCCCAAGCGTGGCAGGCACGGAGGAGATGATTCCAGGCTATTTTGTTGTTGATGATGTCAGGCTTGAACTCAGGGCGGGGCACTGCTCTCCCTTAGTTTTTCCCCCCAAGGCTAGCATTCGACCCCCTTGAGCCGCAGCTCCACTTCCAGCTTTTTGCTGGCTAATTGGAGAGAAGAGCCTCACAGACTTCCTTGCCCTGGCTGGCTTTGAACCGGGATCCTCACATCTCAGCCCCCTGCATGGCTGGGATGGCACGTGCGATGCCTGGCGTGATTTCGGCCTCTGCGTAGGGGGCGTGGAACCCGTCCACGCGTGGCCCTGAGCGGGGGTTCAGCTCCAGTTTCAGGATGGGGAATCGGGGGTCGGGCTCTTTTGTGGAGTCTCTGGTGTGTCTAGAGACCTGTGAACAAGATGCCGTGTTTATCGCTTAGAGCCCGGTGTCTCTGCCTCAGACGAGGGAGCAGGGGCTCGGGTTACGAGCAGGAGGCCACGCCGGGTCTAGGGGGCTGAGGGCCACCCAGACAGGCTCGGTGTGTCAGCCAACGTTGTCCCGGCTGTGGCTGGAATCGCAGGTTGCTCCTGCCAGCGTCAGCAAGCGCGGACTTCGCCAGGGCACGGGCCCAGGCTCCGCTCTGTGGCTGCCTGCCTGGCCTGGGTGATGGCGGATCCTGAAATGACACGGGGGCCCTCGGGGTTCCCCACGGAGACGGGCAGCGTTTCCAGACCGCCCGGGCGGGAGGCCGACCCACGGAGGTTCCGGCGCTTTGGAATTGCTTTCCCCTTCGTGTGTCTTCCTTTCCTTTGAGTTATGGGACTTAAGAAAGAGTTTCTTGTTTTAAGAGGGGCCAAGCACTGTGGCTCCCACCTGTAACCCTACTGACTCAGGAGGCTGTGGTGTGAGGATGGAGATTTGAGGCCAGATCAGGTAGGAGAGTCTGTGAGACTCTTTTCTCCCATGGGGGGTGTGGGGGAGGCTGGATGAACAACAGCAACACAGTGATTTGAGGGCATGAGATTCTGAGTTCGGACCCCAGTACCGGCCCATGTACACATCAACCGTGAACAGCAGCGGACAGACGGTCCCCAGGAAGACAGAGGAGTGACAGAGGAGGCGGGAGCAAGCGAGCGGTTCTGTTCCGGGGCGGGGGTGGGGTGGGGGGGGAGGGTGGACACCAGGCTCGCCGCTCGCCGTCTCTCCCCCCTGCCCGTGGCTTTTGTCTGCGCCGCGCTTGTGTTGATCTGGTGCGTGGGTCCGCACACATACTCGTGCCAGTCCTGGGGCTTGAACTCGGGGCCTGGGAGCCGTCCTTTAGCCTTGGTGCTCAAGGCTGGTGGCTCTACCACTTAAGCCGCACCTCCACTTCTGCAGTCTTTCTGGTTGGTTAATTGGGGCTAAGAGTCCGGCAGACTTTCCTGGCCAGGCTGGCTTCAAATGGGGGGGGGAGGGGGAAGGCTCCTCTGATCTCAGCCTCCTGAGAGGCCTGGGTGACCCGAGCAGGCCTCGGTGCCCGTGCCGCAGCTTTTGCCGCGCTTGTGGCTGTCAGTTGGAGTGCCTCGGTTTACCTGTCAGCGCAGGTCCCTCTGCTGGGGTGGCTCAGTCTGTGGGCAGAGCGAGGACGGTGTCCGCGCCGTGGGCAGCGTGGTGGGCGCCTCACCGGTGCTTTGGCCTCGTGGCCCGGCCCACACCCGCCCCGCCGTCGCCCACCACCCGAGGGAGACGGCAGGGGCAGTGGGCAGGCCCTGGGGGTGCAGGGTGCCGGTGGGGTTCTCCAGGCGGGACCCTGCCATTGCCAGGAAAGAAGGAGGCGGATTGTGGATTCTGGTGCCGGGCTGTGGGCCTCAGATCCTGGTACAGGGGGCGATCCCTGCTTGGGGGGCCCCCCAGCCGCAGCCCCTGGGCCCAGGCCATGTGTGAGGGGGGAGGAAGTGTCTCACCCCCCCCCCCCCCCCGGCACACTGCAACAGGAAACTGCGAGCAGGCTGCTCCCTCCCCCCCTCCAGCCCGGGTTTGCAAAATGCTGGGCCCAGTGGGGAAAGGGGGGCTTGGGCTGCTAACCGCAGCCAGGACTCATTTGCAAAGGCCAACTGGAGGCCAGGGCCCTTCTGCCCCACCGCCCCCAGGGGTAGGGCAGCTGTGGGAACCACTGACCCTGGTGGTCAGCTGGAGGGGGGGCGCCCATCCTCCAACCCCCACCTTCTCCTCTGAGAAACGGGGCGAAGCTTGAGCGGAAGGAGACATAGGGACGTTCTGCGTCACTCCCACCCCCAGAGCCTTCACCCCCCCCCCCCCCCCGGTGAAGTGGCGAGGTCTGATCAGAGATCCCGTCCTGGCCTCCGCTCAGCGGCCGTGGAGGGAGGTTGTGGGGCGGGGGGGCCCAGTCCCTCGCGCATGCGCCTCTGCCTGCTCCAGAGTCAGGTGCTCAGGGGACTCCTGAAGGCCACGCTCTGTCTGTGAAGCTGGGGCCAGGGTGCCCGGGCTCGCTGGGCCCTGGGGGGGGGGGGTGACCGCCAGAACAGGCAGGGGTGACGGCCCTGTGGGTGACCACGCGTGGGCCCTTCCTGTGTGCGGCTCCGGCGGAGGCCACGGGGGGGTGACAAGAGGAGTGACAGTAAGATGCGGCGAGAAGCAAGAAAGGGGAAGTCCTGCAGAGGAGGGGGGCTCGCAAAAGGGGGCGTCAGAATGGGGCCCGCGAGCTGGGGAACCCCGCCTTCTGTGAGGACAGCCCGCTGCTTCTGACCCTGGCCTTGGGGCAGCGTTCACGACACATTCGGGGTCCCAGGGGCCCCAGGAAGGCCCAGGAGCCTGCAGTGGACCAACGTTGCTTCGGAGAAGGGGAGCTGGCGGGGCACTGGCGGCTCACGCCCATCGACCTCGCTACCCGGGGCTGAGACCTAAGGACGGTGGTTCAAAAGCCAGCCTGGGAGACAGACCTGCCAGACACACAGACAGAGGCGGGGTCACAGCCCGCCCAGGCCGCCCCTGCCGTCTGGGACGCCCTTCTGTGCCAGGGGTGTGATGACGGGGGGGGGGGGGTCCTCAGCCGGAGCCCCTGGCCACCCCGCTGGCTGCATCTTTGCACGTCTGCCCCCTCACCTCGTGTCCCCAGTGGGCGCCCTGCGCCCTTCGCCCTCTCCTGGGCCTC
>NW_025959984.1:0-11046 GCF_023159225.1 Perognathus longimembris pacificus | reverse complement strand
CTTGTTTATTATAATTTATTTACTTTTTATTAAAGGGTTGTATAAAGAGATTTCAATGAAATATTTTGATTGTGCATTTTGATGGGTTATAATGTAGTATTCCAATATATGTATTCAATGGATAATGACTAAATTGGGGCAGTTGCAATACATAAATTATATAATGTGAATTATTTTTCAAGACAACTATTACAAAAGAATCTGGCAGTGGTTGCAGGCTGGACTGGAGAGGATAAGGCTGGAGGCAGAGAGACTTAACAGGTTTTGTAATAGATTAGTTGAGAAAAGTCTAAACTAGGGTGATAAGTAGTAGGAATTGCACAGAGAAGAGGATGCCTATAAAATGTATTGTAGAGAGGGGATCAATAAGACTTTCTGTTTGGTTGGATGTTGAATGGATTTGGGTATAAGAACACTAAAGGTTTCAGTGTGGGAGAATGATGATGTTATTTCTAAACATAGAAGGTACAGTTTGAGAAATAGGATTATTTTTCAGTGGAGGGAAGTTAGTTTATAACAGTTTCAGAGTTTGTATTTTTGTGTGTATGAGTGTGTCTGTTTTTATGTATGTAGGCTTATACCTTGTTAAGCACTATCTCATTCTACTAGATTCCCTGCTCAACAATTTCAGGGTTGGAGGTGTTATCAGGACAATCTTCAAATGATTCAAGTTGGAATTTAGTATCAAGGGAGATTTGGCTAGACTCATTTAAGATTTATCAAGACATATATCATAAGTTATGTCAGAAAAGTGACTAAAAGCTTTCAAAGAAACAGTATAGAAATAATGGTATAGGGAATAAATAGCCTCACTGAAATGGTTTGCATTTAGGAGGTAGCAGCTGGAAAAGTACAACAAAACACAGCTATAAGAAGGGGACAAAGCTACAAACAGAGCAAACACCAGCAGGGCTGCCTTACTAAAAGACTAACCCTAGGCTTTTAAGAACGGGAAGAGTAGAATAGAGGATTTAGAGTATTTCATGAGGGGAATAAAATCAATCACCAAGATAAAGTGGAGTATAGTATGGGAGAGACTAAGAGCTGTCTGACCCACCACAAAATTTTCAAGAGACCTACAATTTTTGAGAAATTTCAGACCTGGTCCAACTGGAAGTCCATTTCTACTCATCCTAGGTGAGGTGGTTATTTACCAGTGGAATGTTCCAGAGAGATCTGGCCCTGGACCTAACGACTCTGCCTGTGTTTCCTGGATCTATTATTCTTCAGTGGATCCCATAAAGGTAAAGACAAAATTGACTCCCTAGAGATAATTCTGAGAAATGGGCAAACTATATGGAAATAATAGATACAGGAAGAAATCAGCCCTCAAACACTACAGCATGGTATTTGGAGATAAATTCCTTAAATGTTGGACTCATTTTATGAGTAAGATGGTAGCACCAAAATATTTGTTCTCATGATTTCCTTTCTTGTCCTTTCTTTTTTAAATCATGTTAGACAGAAACATTAGCATTCTAAAACCTTGGTTATTGTTGTCTGGAAACTGGTGTTATAGTTCCAAATTTGGGTCTTTACTTGCCATTGGAATAATTTTAAGAAATTCGTTCCACCTCTGTCTCCTTGTCTGAAACATGGGTTTATCTATCTGGCCATTCATGCATACCATACCATTCACAATCAGCTATTGAGTATATGCTCTATACTGTTTTTTTTTTTACTTGGTGCTTTAGATGTTGCAAATTTAAGATACACTTCCTACTTTCAAGGAGTATGGACTCACTGAGCAATAAGGAAGTGAGGTGCTATCAGAGTGGAAGGAGCATGCACTTTGTGCTTTGAAATTAGATAAGGGTTATGGTTGATGAGAGGACACTGTAGGCAGAAGAAACATTGAGTTGTTAAAGTGCTTACTGGATTTGAAAATAAGTGACTAGTTCAACCTAACTCTGTACCTCCTGTCCACCATTATGTGAGCTAATCTGCTCTATTACATCTTCCTTGCCATGATGGATGAAAACCTCAAACTAATCAAGAAACATGATCATCAGCAGATCCAGACATGATTCTTGCTGATTATTTGGGAAATGGAGTCTCCCAGACATTTCTACACAGGCTGGCTTCAAACTTCTGTCCACTGATCTCAATCTTGCGAGTAGCTAGGTTTACAGGCATGAACCACCAACATCCAGTGCCAACAACCTTCTACATGTAACTGTATATGTTAGAGTGTGTTTCCAAAGGACCAAAACCAGATGGTACCATGAGCTAGATTACATACCAACCAAGTGGTAGTGAGAACACCATCACTGATAACAAATTGCAAATGGAATGGAGAACCATGATAAAGCCCTAATCATAAAAGCAATGGAATTTTGCATCAAGGATTTAATTATCTGTCAAGGAACCTAGAAACAATGCTAATGAGAACATTTTGAAGTTTGGAAAAAAAATATGTTGCCCATGCTAACTGAAGTACCAAAAAGACAGTGGTCTGTGCTAGAAGAGAGGGTCAAAAGGCTCCAGAGGGACTCTTGAGAAATAAATCTCAGATTTGCATGAGGAAGTTGTTCTCAGTTTTAACCACAGTTTGTGAAAATATATACATACATATATAATTCCAGCCACTTTATGGCAGCATGCAGTAGAGATGTCAGAAGAGAGAAAGCCTTAAGGAAGACAGAACCTTTGAAGATTATTACTTCTTTGTTATTGTTATAAATCCTGAGATAAGTTTTAAAATGCTAGGTGAGTACTTTGCCAGTGAGCTATATTCTTAGCTCTGGATTAGATTACTTTTTTTCTGCTCTTATAATCCTTTATATTTATTTTATTTATTTATTTTTTTGTTGGTCATGAGGCTTGAACTCTGGGCCTGGGCTCAGTCCCTGAGCTCTACAGGTCAAGGCTAACAATCTATCACTTGAGCCACAGTGCCACTTCTGGTTTTCTGGTGCTTAATTGGAGATAAAAGTCTCACAGACTTTTCTGCCCGGGCTGGCTTTGAACTGTGTTCGTCAGAACTCAGCCTTCTGTGTAGTTAGGATTATAGGTGTGAGCCACCAGTGCCCGGTATTTTTTATTTTTGAAATTAACATATATTAGTTATACAAAAAGGGGTTGCAATGTGACATTTGTACAAACTTTTACAATCCATTTCAACCAATCTTACCTAAATTCAGCTCTCTTCCTTTCCTGGATCGCTGCTTTTGATAGTCCTCTCAGAAGTCTTAATGAATGCCTATAACTCCAATAATGGAAATTATATCACCCTTTTTTCTGACCTTCCAACATTGTTTACAATCTACCTTCCCTGAAAAAGTACCCCAAACTTGTGGTTTTTGAAAAGGAAATTTATTTTAGTATTGATTTTGTGACAGATGATGACAGTCTTAATTCATTTTTCTTTGATCAATTGCAATTTTTTTAGTATCTTTCAGTTTAAATAATTAAATAATACCAGAATTCTGTTATGTAAGATATTTTGAGTCAAAATGAATTTTAGGAATTTGTCATAAAAATCTACATGGATTTGTAGAAGTACATTTACTACAGTATGATTTTCAGACTTGCTACAGCAAAAAAGTGGGAAAACCCAATGGGTCCATCTAAGGCATATGCCATTGATAATACATCCAAGTAAATACCATGAAACTGCTCAGAAGAGTCAGCTGACTTCATACATATAAACATGGGCTAACAACTTCCAAGGCCTTTATTAACTACATAAAGTAAAGATGAAGGAAATTACCCCATATATGTGTATGCATACCTTTCCATCAATTATTTTTTGAAAACTGCACAAGAAGCACTTACCATTGGAGATGGGAAATGAAGATTTTCTTTGGATCATTTTTATTTACATCCTGTTTGAATTTTTCTACTATCATGCATAATGTTGTCACATTTTAAGAATTAAAATAATAATAAATAAATAAATTTCGTGTGTGTGTGTGTGTGTGTGTGTGTGTGTGTGTGTGTGTGTGTGAGATCCAGTATTGGAGCTTGAACTCAGGGCCCTGTGCTCTTTCTTGCTTTTTTCACTCAAAGGTGACATTCTACCACTTGAGCCACAGCTCCATTTTGGGACTTTTGCTGGTTAATTGGAAATATGACTTTCTTGCCCAAGAAGGCTTTGAACCATAATTCTAAGATCCTATCCTGTGCATAGCTAGGATTTTAGGTGTGAGCAACTGGCACCTGGCTAAATTTATTTCTTTTTTGCCAGTCCTGGGGCTTGAACTCTGGGCCTGAGCACTATCCCTGGCTTCTTTTTGCTCAATGCTAGCCTTCTACCACTTGAGCACCAATTCTGTTTTTTCTATATATGTGTTGCTGGGGAATCAAACTCAGGGCTTCATGTGTATGAGGCAAGTACTCTACCACTAGGCCATATTCCCAGCCCTAAATTTATGTCTTAAAACTAATTCAAAGCTGGGTACCAGTGGTTCATGACTGTAATCCTAGTGACCCAGGAGGCTGAGATCTGAGTTTCTGATGTGAAGAAAAGCCAGGCAGGAAACTCCATAAGACTTTCATCTCCAAATAATCACCAGAAAACCAGAAGTGATGCTGTGGCTCAAAGTGCTAGAGCACTAGCTTTGACACAGGGACAGTGCTCTAAGCCTGAGTTCAAGTACCTCAACTAACAAAACAAAATAAAAAACAAAAGTAGTTCAAGTTAACTAAAGTATATATTCAATAGAAGGTCTCTCCCAAATGGTTATGAGAATAAATTAATATAACATAATAAGGTGCTTATAAATATCAGATGCTTTTATGATGTAGTGCTGAGGAGCACAGTGGAATTAGATGGGCCAACTCCCTAAGATCACTTCTACACAGGACTAACCCCATCTCTTTCTCTCTTCACTTTCTTAGGACATGTATAGTGGCCTTGTGGGACCCTTGGTCATCTGCCGAAAAAGCACTCTGGAACCCCATGGAGTACGAAGTGATGTGGATCAGGAATTTGCTTTGTTATTTTTGATCTTTGATGAGAACCAGTCATGGTATCTGGAGGAAAATGTGGCAACTTATGGACCCCAAGAGCCAGGACTTGTTAACCTACAGGATGAGACTTTCTTGGAGAGCAATAAAATGCACGGTCTGTAGAAATTACCCCTAACCCAAACAAGTCTTCACTGGTTGGATGTGGCTCTCAGATATGCTAATCAGTGCTTAAGGGGGTGTAGTTCCAGAAAAGATGGAAAGGTTGAAAGACACAATGGAGATGAATTGGAATAAAAATTTAACTATTGTACATTTTCACATAAAAATGGATAAGTAATCCATATTAGATCAGAGGAAAGAGGAAGGTAATTCTAAAGTTGCCATGGTGACATAAGCAAATTTCAACATGTTAGAGAAGGCAAGATGGACATTTATGACCCTCTTTGTATCTTATGAGCTGGATTTTGGGGGCTTCTCTTTTAAAATTTAGAGTTTAATCTCTTCATATCTTGTTGTTTCACTGCCGTTCAGATTTAGGGATCCGCTTTCTCAATATAGACAGATGAAGGCTAGCTAGTCTTTTAGTATGTTTTTTAATACAGTTTCCATTTTCAGATTGTATAATTGGAGAAGAGATGCTTATGAGTAGCACAATGGGATTATGTTATGTACAAGGAAAGTCCTTTCTTATTCTTGAATGTATTTTTTTGGGGGGGGGCATTGTTTGCCAAAGCCTTCCTTTGCTCTAGAGATTTGGGTAGCTTTTCGCAAAAAAAGAGAAAATCTTAAATAAGAAGAACAGCTTAAATGCAGTATATGAAATGATCCCTTACTACAACTTCTAGCCCAAGATTTCTTTGATCTGAGAGTGAGGTGCACTTTGATAATGACTCTAATGGAACTCAAACTCAAAAGTAGTATCCCATTGTCCCACAGATTTTATCTATTTCTTCTTGATGAAAACATGAGTGATTCACATTAAAATGGATGATTCACAAACTTCACAAAGTGAACTTTTTAGTTGCTGTTAAATCTGAGAAATAAATGGCCCAGGACTAAGGAAAATAGGGACACAGTTAGGTCACACTAATGCAGGAGTTTGACTGATGCCCACATTTATCTGTTCATGTAGCCATTAATCCATATTATTCAGGTATGACTCTACCTACCTGTCCATCTATTAGGTATCTTTGGATATTTTCTGAATGCTAACACTGGAGATATAAAGATAAATAATGTCATCCAACGATTCAATGAATAATATTATTTTCTTCCCTTTTGTATTCCTGAATTAAGTGAGAAAAAGCATTTTCTTAAGATCAAATGTGAGCTTTTCATTACAGAGAAGGCTAATTAGAAAACTGAATTTTAGTTATACAAGTAAATGGGCTTGCTGCTACTTCCCTTCCCTTTTAATAGATTTTCTACAAGCCATTGACGTAGATGGACAACAATAGCTCTACTCCTCTGACAGAAGCATGATTTTGTCCACAAAGGAAAAAAATGAATCATTTTGCAATCCTTTCTGAGATCAGACTAGTCATGAATGAAAAATCTCTAGAAGGGGCTCAGTTGAGCCAGTTTAGTTATTTCTGCCGAATTCCCAATTTGGTGGGTCTAGACACAGAGACAGACTATAAATGTTCCTTCCTTTATTTCCCCTCTTGAGGAGAACAGTAGATATTACCTTTCCTCTGAGAAAACATGAGATGTGGGAGCAAATTGTTCTGGGCAAAGTCATGCCAGTGTAAATTAATATGTAGCATTGAACAGTTTGATGGCTTTGGAGCATGGAATGCAACTTGGAAAGAGAAAGAATGAAGCCCAGGCATTAATATTATTAACTACATGAATGTGTCAAGCTAAAAATTTATTGTAGTCTAGGGTATCTTACAATTCTGTAGCATCCTTGTATTGCTTCCTTCTCCTGCTTGCTAATAACATAAGTCTAGTAGAATATGAAGCATTTTTTGTGCCAGTCCTAGGGCTTGAACTCAGTACCTGGGTGCTACCCATAAACTGTTATTACTCAAGGCTAGTGCTACTACTTGAACCACAGCTCCACTCCCATCTTTTTCCTGATTAATTTGGAGATAAGAGTCTCACAGACTTTCCTGCCTGGGTTGGCTTTGAACCACAATTCTCAGATTTCAGTCTCCTGACTAGGTAAAATTACAGGAGTGAGCCATTGGCACCTTGTTTTTATGTATTTTCTTACACTTTAAAAGATAGCTAAATCTCCAAGGTGAGTTTCAATGAATCATACAGATAGTACTAGAGAATCTGAAAAATGGATGTGGATGTGAGTAATGAGGGGTATGGAGAAGAAATTAGGACATCAAGGGGTTTTTACTTGACTAAAGGAAGCAAGTAGGGAAACTCACAAATATAACGACACAGAGAACATGCATGGGTCATGTGAAAGATAGCGAAAAATGACTAATTGGTGTAAATGTGTTGGGAGCAATCACTCTGAGAAGGTGGCTTGAAGAATATTATTGACATCGATAGGTCCATTAGTTTCCTTTTGGGGGAACAATGGAAATGTTAAAATATTTTAAGTAGAATAGTAGGATTCATTATTTACAGAGATCATATCAATGTGAACAGTAGATTAGAGAGCAGTAGATGCACTAATGATCAGGTGAATTAGGAACCTATTGCTGTCATCAGATTGTAAGGAACAGACACTAAGACAGGAGCAAATGAGTATCAAAGGGAGATATGAAAGGTAATAAGAGACCTTCTTTTTTCTTTTACAGCCATTAATGGGAAAGTTTATGCCAACCTCAAGGGTCTTACCATGCACCAAGGAGAACGAGTGGCCTGGTACATGCTGGGCATGGGCCAAGATACTGACATACACACTGTCCACTTCCATGCAGAGAGCTTCCTCTATCAGGTGAGCAAAAGAGGGGATGATGGCAAGAGTGCCATGGCAGCCACTGAGGATGAAGGGTATAGCAAGGGAGAATGTGATAATCACTTAGAAGAGCAAAGGTCTAGTATATAGAGCATGGATCTGTTAGTCTCATCTGACTATATATTCCAGGATCAGCGTATTATAGAAAAGATAGCTCATTTATATGGAAAGGACACAGGAAAAAGGGAGCAAGAAATCCTAGAAGCACCATCACAGAATCACTGGAAGTTCTATTAGAAGAAGAGTTTTCATTCAGGAGTCAGGAGCTACGTGGAATAATCTGTACATTTTTTGGGAGGGGGGCAGTGGGCCTTGGACTCAGGGCCTGAGCACTGTCCCTGGCTTCCTTTTGCTCAAGGCTAGCACTCTGCCACTTGAGCCACAGTGCCTCTTCTGGCCGTTTTCTGTATATGTGGTGCTGGGGAATCAAACCCAGGGCCTCATGTACATGAGGCAAGCTCTCTTGCCACTAGGCCATATCCCCAGCCCCCTAATCTGTACATTTTGAAGAAGATTTCCCTTTAAGACCTTGAGATCTAAAAGTGCTCATGATGTTTATGACAAAGGAGAGGGTGGACTACATTGAATTCATTTCTAAAGGCATCATGTAGCAACTTCATAGAGGTCAGAGCTTAAGTCAAATTCTCCAGATTTCAGCCACTTGATAGTTATGGAGAAACAAGTCTGAAGTCCTCTAAAAGAAACTGAAATGCTTTTGTACTTTGTGGAACTTTAAGAAACATAGAAGAGAGTCTTCTGTTGATTTACTTTGTGTGGGTGGATTCTAAGAGAGATGAATAAAATGCACCTTTAAAGCTATTCTCTGTTCTAGGAATTTTGGAGTCCTAAGTCCCTAAAGTCCCTAAGTCCCTAAGCCCCTAAAGTGAATGTTAGAGACTCTGATTTCCTTCGAGCTCTGAGATATATGCTGTACTCTTCATTTCCTCTTCCTTGCTCCTTATCCCATTGCAGAATGGACAGAGCTACCGGGCAGATGTTGTGGACTTGTTTCCAGGGACATTTGAAGTTGTGGAGATGGTCACCAGCAATCCTGGGACATGGCTAATGCACTGCCATGTGACTGACCATGTCCATGCTGGCATGGAGACCCTCTTTACTGTCTTGCCTCAAAAAGGTAAGCCCTAACTCCCTAAGATGTGTCATCTCCTAACATTTTAGCCCATAGGAATCAGATAATCCCAAGAAACCTCTTGAACCTCTGCTTCAATCTCAAAAGAACCAGATGTGCAGAGTATGTCCCCTCCCTAGGCATTTCTCCAGCAATAGTTCTCATTTGTCCTCTTGAAACATGCCCATCTCCTGATTACTTTGATAACTATTGAGCTACCGTGGTCTAAAACTGATTAAGCTCTATGCCTAGTGTAGGGTTACACCTTTTTCTATTTATCTTGAAATTTATTATTTTAAGTGCTTTAGAAGTATTGCTCAAGAGCTCTTTTTTTACTCCATTTTTTTTGTGCCAGACCTAGGGTTTAAACTCAGGGCCTAGATGCTGTCCCTGAGCTTCTTTTGCTCAAGGTTAGTGCTCAACCACTGAGCCACACCTCTATTTCTGGCTTTTTTCTGAATAGTTTATAAGACAAGAGTTTCATGAACTTTCCTGCCTGGGCTCGCTTTCAAATGTGATCCTCACATCTCAGGCTCTTGATTGGCTAGGATTACAAATGTGAGCCACAAGCACTTAGCTCTTGAGTCTATTTTTAGTAAAAACCTTTTATGAGCATAACACCCCAGTGGGATGAGGGAGGGGAGATCTAGAGCTTCCACAGGGTGGTACAGGAATGGAGCTTGTTTGATGCCTCAGTGATGTATGGAGAGAATATAGAACATATGATCCTCTGCTTTCACCTAGAGTAGAGTAGGCTGTCTCTGCTTTCCTCTCACTGTCTACCTATCTACCTGCTCAAGGGCCAATAGGCAGGACTATATATTCCATAATCATCCTATTATAGAAGAGATAGCTCATTTATAGGGAAAGGACTTTTATAGAAAAAATCAAAGTCATGGGTCTCTGTCCCCCTCAACTACACCCAGTACCTCCACACCTTCTCTACAATATTGGGTGGAAACCTAGGAGCTATGAGTCCCTTGATTTTGTTTTAGTACTGGGTATAGAACCTAGTGCCTAACCATGTGAAGTATGCATTTTACCTCTTATCTATGGTCCCAGACCTTAGTGCATCTTTTTTTCAAATTATTTTTTATGGTTACCTCTTAATTAATTGGATTTCTGAAGTTGTGAAAGGTTATTTTTTTCTATTCTGTCCATCAAAGGCTAAAACAGATATCAACCTTCTAATCTTGCTTATCCCAGGCAGAATTGCTTTTAAGGATGGAATTTTTTCTGAAATTTCATGGTGATGAAATAGCCAGGTAATTGTCTTGCCAGTCACTTGTTTTTCACCAAACAAGTGTAACAATAGGCTGCATTGGATTCTGTATCTTTGGGTTTTTAAATAGATAGGTGTCTCACTTGTTGGTTTACATCAGAGCCCAGCCCCTAACATTTTCTTCTTCCCATGAAAGGCCTTTTCTATAATCCATAGGAATGAAAGATTATTTTTCTTTCTTTTTCTTTGTGTGTGTGTGTGTGTGTGTGTGTGTGTGTGTGTGTGTGTGTGTGTGTGTGTGTGTACGCATTAGAGCTTAAACTCCAGGCCTGAGCACTGTCCCCTAGGTTGATTTTTTTTTGTCAAGGCTGGCTCTCTACTACTTGAGACATAGCTCCAATTCCACTTCCAGCATTTTGGTGATTCATTGGAAATATGAGTCTCACAGACTTTCCTTCCCTGGCTGGCTCTAAACCATAATCCTTAGAACTCAGCCTCCTCAGTAGCTTGGATTCCTACCACTGATGTAAAGACTTATGTTTTTTAGAATATGTGCTTTGAAAAATGCTACTATTAAAATGAATATTTTCAGATTGTCAGCTAGTGACACTTTATAAAAAGAGTAAAGAGTATAAAAATTTCTTCAGCTATTCAAATACACTTAGTAAACTAGGGTAGAAAATATAACTCTGCTTTTACCCCAGGGAAGGAACAAACAACTGTACATGATGATTCCTATATCATTAAAGAGTTTTGTTCTCTAGCATTCCACAATGTTAGAATGTGACTTTCCCTGGCTACTCTTATAGTCACGCTAATGAGCTCTTTTTCCCTCTATTTTCAATCAAAGTAGTGTTT
>NW_025959983.1:0-11112 GCF_023159225.1 Perognathus longimembris pacificus | reverse complement strand
CTCCACCGTATATATTTCACATTTGACAGTCTTAAAATCACATGAAGCAGTTATTTAAAATCTCTCTCTCCCCCTACTACTTCCGTGAAGAACTAATTACTATATTATACTAGATTACACATATATCTACAATTTAAAAAATTATCTGTCACTCTCCTTTCTCAGTTTCCATCCCTTTCAGTTTAAGGAGACCTTGATTGGGGCACTTAGAAGGCTTAAGACAATGCAAAGGTGACCCACTTGACTCAAGTATCCACCATCCACCATCTGATTACCTCACACACAGGTGTCCACTGACCAGGGAACATTTTTCCTTACTTTTACAGAACAATATTAGAGCCCCAATAATACAGTGTGTGGTGAAGGCCAAAGTGTCCCTGCAATGTGTAATGCCCCTCAATATTTTTAAGAATCCCCTGAGGAATGTTGTCCTAGATCTCCATCTTTCATATCAGGCAATCTAGAAATTTCATTTTGAGGATCCATTTGTGGGATTAATAAGCAATTTTAAGTGTTTACATCCTGCTACTATTCAAATAATTGTATATCCCTACATATCCTTCCTTCTAGATTCATAGCAAAAAGATCCTCACTCCCGTTGACTATTGTTTCTGTATTCTCAGTCTCATTTCATATCATTTATTCTTGTTTCATCTTCAAGTACTCCCTTTATCTCTTTCCTATTTCTTAAATGGTTTCTTAGTTATTGTCCAATAAGTAGTCATGAGTTCTTCAATTTTAAAAAGTGTATTTCTATATATGCAACTTCTATATATGCAATTCATTATAGATAGAGGTGTGTGTGTGTGTGTGTGTGTGTGTGTGTGTGTGTGTGTGTGTGTACTGTACATCCCAGAGTCTCTTAACAGTCATGAGATATTCCTTGATTTCTCCTTCCAATCAAGCTTTTGTGCGAAGGGTCTTTTGTGCTTCCTTTCTCTAGTTTCTCATACTGGACTCAGAACTAACCTCTGACAAAATATCTTCACAGCAACTATTCCAGTCACCTATGACTTCCAAAATGTGAAATCCAAAATTGACTTTAAATAAAAACAAAACCTGACTTTTCATTGAAATTTTATACTGCTAACTGTTCTCTCCAGCTTTACCTTCAATCCTGGGGTTACTTCCTCTCTCACCATTTCTTCAAAGTCTGTTTTGGGGATGTCTCTAAGACATTATTTCCCAGTCTGTACCCATATTTTCTACGGTTCTGGAGCAATGGGACTTAAATAGAACTACTGTATTTCTGACTTGATTAATAGTTGGAAGTTGAGAGCCATCCTGGGAAGGCAATTTTGGCAGTAAAAATTTGCTTATTGCCATTATTGAGTGCCATAGTTTCTCTTTACTTGAGGGTTACTTATTAGCATCCCAATAATGCATTCTCTTTGTTTCTAGGAATTAGAACCATAATAAAACTTTAGAAGGGCAGCTTATTCACAAACCCAAAGAATTCCTTCTGCACTGACATTTAAGGAAGCAAAGAAAATTTAAAATATTTCTCCTTCCCACCTATGCTAAATTTTTTTATTTATCGCCCTTGATGTCTTCTGCTGTTTTTGCTTGTTTCCGTCACTCTACTAGTGACAAGTATGGCTGACATGAGGTAAGTGGACAGTGCCCTTCTGGGTATTCACAAGCCATTTCTTATGATACATGACTGAATTCACCTTTCTCAGGCACCCTGAGCAGATAAAGAGATGAAGCCATTCTCAAGTCACCACCCTGTGAAAGGGGGTCGTTGGCCTTCAAGTGCAACACATTCATTTGCTTTTGTCCAAGAATGAGTACAAGATCTACTTCACCCTTGAGCAGACCAGACCACCTAATCCTAGAGTATTTCTAATTTTTTAATATGATACATTTAAATCACCAGTTTTAAAAACAAATATGCAAATTGATGATGAGGGGCTAGGGTTAGCTTCCATAATGAAGAGTAAGTAAAAATAGGAGAAGGAGGAAGTAAGTGGAGGAAAGAAACAAGAAACAATACTGCCTGCTGTGTGCCAAGGACTAGGGGAACTCTTTCTTTTACAGCATTTGACCCTGGAAAGGCATATTATTGTCTCATGGTTACAGATGAGGAAACTGAGCCACAGAGAGGCTGACTAACATGCTCAGATATACAAGGATAAATATCAGATTCCACTACACGTGACTCAGGGTAAACTACATATATAGATCTAGATAGATGGATGGATGGATGGATGGATGGATGGATGGATGGATGGATTAGTAGGGCAAGACTGATTATGAGTAATAAGTACAGAAGTTTCAAAAACATAGAGAGGTTTTTCAGTTTCAAACATCAGGAAAATCTCACCCAAGTTTCCTGCTGCTTAAGCAAGATATGGCTAAGGACTCTTTACATATATCAAAATAGAATAAAGACGTACTAAAACTACAACTTCTAGAATGTGTTTCCCAGCTTAGGAAAAAATAGATGCCAATATTATCATTAAAATATAAATATTATAGTACTTTGGAAATAGTAAAGCACAAAATAGAACATGCTGCAGATGACACAGATATTTTAAGATATTTCTCTTTATTGTGAATGTCATGGATAACAGTGCTGCTTCTCTTTAGAATGAATGTCCTGCCAACCTCAGAGATGCCACCTAAAGAGTGTAGATTAGCATGAGTAGCCATCTGTCATCTGTTTCCATTATCACTCTGACCTTGATTATGACCCACAGCTATTACAGTCTTAAAACTTCACCACCATGTAGCACTTGATGGTTCATAAGATCTCCTGTATCATCTCATTTAATTCTAAAACCTACTGTGAAAAAAAGCATTTATTGTTATCATTCCTTTACAAATAAGGCTCCAAAAACAGAGCCTGCCTCAAATCATCTGTAAGACATGTCAGAACTGAGTGTCCAATCTAGATCTTCTTCTTCCATTTTAATAACATGTTTATAATGATATTCATGACAGTTCAAAATATATTTCCTGATGATCAAGCCATTTACATACAAGCCTTCACCCAGTTTCCCTAAAGATAAACCTAATCTTATCTTAATTGCAATGGCAAATGGTTTAGGTTGAAAGTAGAATTTTCTCAGCTATTTTATGACTTGACATTGTGAAGTTTGCCAGAAACTCTTAGGCATCGCACACAAAAAAGACTAATTGCATTTTGAATTTGCCTGGTGACTGTCAAGGTTCAATGGGGAATGTTAGAGTGCAGAGGATCATGAATCTGTAATCTGATAAACAGCTTGGTAACCAGAAACGGAATCCAAAAAGCTCATCTTGAATTGCACTCTGGCCTGTGATACTACTCCATCTATCTGTATATGTGTATGCAAATGAGAAGTATGTAGATGCACATATATTTATATCTATACACATATGTATTTATATATACATAGTAATATATAAATATAGATGCCACTTCCTAAATACCAAAACACGCAATCTGAATGAGTTCTGTTACTATGTGGAGTGTGAGGAGTGTGACTCAGATCATCTTGTGAAATGCTATACATGTTATACACAAAACGAAATTAACATCACTCCCTCACTGAGCTCATTAAAAAAAAAAAAAACGGGAGAATGGAATCAGTGAAACTGTCGAATTGAAAATCAACCAACATATTGGTTTGCTTTCTTCTGAAAGTTTCTTGTTGCTTTGACAGATCATGGAAACTGTTCAAATCACTCTTGTGACTATTTGTGGAGTTTATAGAAATGCTTGATTTAAGCATCTATGCTCCAAGAAAGGGCGCACATCAACACAAGTCTTGCTGGTTAGTCCTTTCCTCATCTGCCCTCAGCTCCCTTACTGCCCAAGTTATAAGCCCATCACTAGCTTTCTACTGGAAGAATGATTGGGGCAAATCCTTTGTAGAACTCCCCTCTATCCCACTCTGCTCACCAGGAGCTTTGAAATGTTTCTCTGCTTTCTCTTTGAGATTTCCTTCCCACTGCCCCACCTCTAAGTTTAAAGAACTTACATGATTGTCATTGGTATACTAGACAATATTACTTGTTTGTACAGAGGGCTGCATGCCTGGAGGTTACAAATCTGTGTTTGGCAACATCTGTCTGACAGATATATATGTATATATATGTATGTATACATACATATGTACATATACATACATATATATACATATATATCTGTCAGACATATCTCTCTCTCTATATATATACAGAGAGAGAGAATGAAAGCTCTTGCCTAAGTTAGGAGAAGCACTAAAGTGTAATTCACACATGAGAGTTCTCTTGCAGGAAGAACAAAGAGAGGCTGGGGACTTTGACTAATACATTTCTTATTTAGCTTTTGTATTCTTCCCTTCTTTATCCTGCTTCAGACCTACCATGTGTTTGTGCATGCATGTGTGCGTGTGCGTGTGCGTGTGTGTGTGTGTGTGTGTGTGTGTGTACTGAGGCTTGAACTTGGAGTCTCTAGCTCTTACTCAGCGTTTTCTCTTACATCTGGAATTCTACCACTTGAGCTATGACTCCAATACCAGCTTTGTAGTGATTAATTGAAGATAAGTCTTGAATTTTTCTGTCCAGCCTGGCTCCAAACCATGATCCTTAGACCTCAGCCTTCTGAGTAACTAATGAGATTTCCTTGTAGCTTGTTTTACAAATTAAACTTTTGAAACAAAGTAATCTTGCAAACCAAGTCTACATTTATTATTTTGCTTGATTCTGACTTGAAGAAAAGTGAATGTAGCCATAACTTCCACCAAATGTTAACTTTTGCCTTTACTAAAACAAAGCTTGTGATGAACTGTGAAATTTTTAAATGACTCTATTTCCAAATCATTCTGAGGTATTTCTTAAAATATTGAAATAATAAGTACATGCCTCAATTTCTACTTTTGCCTATGTTTGTCTTGTTGATTTTGCTAAAAGTGTTTTTCAGTCATGGTATTTGATCATTGGATTTCTTTTTATAAGTTGGGGAAATTTTAGTGTACTGCTTATCTACATCCTAGAAATCTGCATTAAACATGCCATATTCCTTGCAATAAATATGTCAGTACAGTAGAATGGAGACTCTTTGGAAGGTATTCAGATTTCAGTCAGATTTTCCTTTTTTAGTGATGGGTGTGGTACTTAATATTTGACAAAAATCGTTCAAATGTGTTGTTATTAATTCAGAAAATCATTGTAATCTTTTATAACTAAGAAAAGTGAGATGAATGAGGAAAGTAAATAAAATATAGAGTTAACTTCACTGTAAGGCTTTTTTATTTAAGGGAAATCTATTCCACAATTGTACATTCAGTGAATAATATTAATTCCAGGATAATAAAAAAAAAGTAAAAGAAAATCTGGCATAGAAAAGCTGAGATCCTTTCCTAAGATCACCAAGTGAGTGAGTGCTGGGGACAGAAAGTGAAGCAGGCTACAGGATGACAGCAGGGTTTTGTACAGCCACCATGCTACACAGCCTCCAGCTATTTACATGGCAGTGGAGGCTAGCTTGACATCATCTCCTCCACGGGTAAGAAAGGCCACAAGCTGTACAATTGCATTATATAAGGTGTCCAGAATATATAAAGTGTCCAGAATAAAGTGTCCACAGAGATAGAAAGTATGCCAGTGTTCACCCCAGGCTGGTGGGGGAGGGGTGGGAAATGTTACTGAAGGGAAATATAAAATGATCACCAGTGGGTTCAAGGTTTCTTTGGGGGACAATAAGCACTTAAGATTAATACAGAGATGCACGTTATTGTGCTGTTTGTACTTCACAGAGATGACAATCCAGGTCATTCTCCTAGTTTTGAAAACCCACACATAAAGAAGGTGGGATGTCTTTCTCAGGAAGGGAAATATTTATGTTAACAGTCATAAGTAACATTTGTGTTGCTTCTATGCAATCATTGATTCAAATTTTTCTAGTAATGGCACACTGTGTACAGGCACCGTTTTTGGTGCTCAAGCAATTGAACCTAATAGATAAATGTATTGATATTGGTATAGGATTCAGCATGTAGCAGATATCCCTGGTTCATTGTGAGACAATGAGCAAACCTCCGGACTTTTCTAATTACATTCCTCAGTCACACAAGAAGGAATTTAGAGGAGAAGATTCCTGAGGTCTTATTTGGCTGATTGTTAAAGCCCAGGGCTTAGCTTTCATTTGGGTTTGGAATAGGGAAATAAAAGTATCAAGCTTTCCAATTTCTTTAATAAATGCATATTAGTTTGTGCACCAGACAATCTTCCTTGTGGATTCAGATGCAACGTATCCAATATATACCCAGGCAGACCCTGTGATCCATCAATCCAGAAATCAGCAGACGTGTTTCACTGGTATATTAAATTACAAAGTGCCCTGGAGCAATATACCTGCTGTTTGTCAGCCATGGCCACCTGCCATTGGTGTCTGTGGGCTTACAAGTTCTAACGGAACTGCAGTGGGGGGAGGGAGAACCAGAGGAGGAAAGGAGGGGGTGGTCGTGTAAATTCTAATGGGAAAAAAAAAAAACAGGCACCCTTGGCCTATACCTTGTGAAAGAGCCCCTGGCTCTTTGCTTTGTTTTTTCTTCTCTGAATTTGAAGTTGTCCATCTACCTGTCAGGAATAATATATGCAATGGAAAAGAAAAGAGAAAACAATGCACTCTTTCATTCAGTATGATGTTAATTCACATTTTCTGGGAGGGAAACAAAAATTCACACAAAGCATCTGCAAAAGGCTTTCTCCTCTCCAAAAGACAAAGCCAGCTGTAGATGCATGCATACACTCTGTTTACATGTCAAGAGCTATCAGCGCTACTTCTGTGTGCCAGGTGTAAGGGCACAACAGGGAATTGCATACTGTCCCTGTTTTGTGGAGACAATATTCCAGTAGGAGAAACAGGTAAGTGTTCTAATAAATAATAAAAATTCAGCCAGCAATGCATACCACAAAGCAAAATAGAAGTAGAAAGAATATGTTGTTTTTTGAGATGGAAGTCCTTTCAGGGGCAACATTGGAGCAAAGCTGTGAATGATACGAGTTGTGCAATGACCTGGGGGAGGTTCTCCAGGGAGCTAGAACAGCAAGTATGAAAATCTCAGAGGAGAGTCAAGTGTGCTATGTCCAGCAACTAGGCTAACTACTGTGGCTGAAGTGCATCAAGTATTAGGGAAAGTAGTAGGAAATAAGTGACAAAACAGGTAAGAACAAATTCACATGGGCACTGTTTCCTAGAGGAAGGATTGAGAATTTTATTCAAAGTCAGATGAGAAGCAATGAGTTCTGAATAGAAGAAAAACATGATTATATGGCGCTTTTTTTTTTTTTTTTTTACTGGTACTAGAGCTTGCACTTAGGGTCTAGGTACTGTCCATTGTACTCAAAGTTAGGACTCTATCACTTGAGCCACAGTTCCACTTCTAGGCTTATTAGTGCTTGTTTGGCCATAAGTGTCTCACAGACTTTCGTGCCTGGTTAGCTTCAAACTACAATTCTCAGATCTCAGTCTCCTGAGTAGCTAGGATTACGGTCATGAACCACAGGTGCCTGTCTCTCAAATAACATTTTGAAAGTCTCACTGCTAAGTGAAAAAAATAAGAGTCCTACGTGAGTGAGTGAAATGCAATGGGAAGCAGGAGGGCCAGCCAGGAGAGATATTGGTGAATTGGATCAGGAGAGTACCAGAAGCAACAGATAGAAGCAGAAGTAACAGATATAATATATATGTATATATAATACACACACATGTTACATGCACAGTGGCACAGATATTTGAACTCAAGGCCAAACACTTGTTATGCAGGTACTCTATCATTTGAGCTACACACCTAGCTCTTTTTTGTGTTAGTCATTTAGATAGGGTGTTGTGTTTTTGTCAGAGCCAGCCTCAGACTATGTTCCTCTCACTAACATTTCCCAAGTAGTTGAGATTACAAGGACATACTACCAAATGTATTTTTAAGATAGAACCAACAACAATCAACTTCTCACTAGATTAGATTTAGAAGGACAATAAAAAGAGGAAGCAATAATAACTCCTAGATTTTCAGCCTGGGCAAGGGATTCTGATAGTACTACTAATTATGTTTTGAAATTTTAGGAGAGACTCAAAGCATCAAGAATTCCATTGTGGACTTACTGTATGTAGTTTGAGACAGTATGAGATAATAAAAACAGTAATTAGGTAATTGGCTCTGTGAGTCTGATGACCTGGGAAAAAGACAAGGTCAGGGCATAAATTTGTGACTACTTAATGTTATGTGATTTTTAAACCACAGAACTCAACGGAATTAGACAGAAATAAGCCTGTGAATTGAGCCCTGAAGATTTAGGAAGGAAGTGAGAAGGAGGAAGAGGAGACAGTGAGTATGATGTCTGTGGAATGAAGAACATGTGTCCATAAAGAAAGTGTACAAATCTATGGAATAGATTTGTGTAAGTTATGAAAAAAAGTCCATCTACTAGTAATGTGCTGTTGACTTAGACAAGTGCTTAACCAGTTTATGCCTCAGTTTCCTCACCTGGGAGGTAGAGTGAAGAATATGTGCCACTAGATAAGGCTGTCATTAGTGTTATTGATATGGTACATGTAAAGTGGCTATAGCATAACAGAAACACTCAGAGTTCAATTGTCTGTCTCCATCACAACAGATGGAGTTAGTGGATGATTTCCTTTCTTTACATTGTCTAGAGTTGAAATAAAGATTAACATAGAGGATCATAAAAAGTCTTTCTATTGCTTCTAGACATAATTTTTAGAGATATGGGTTATATATTTCTGCAAAGAAAATTCATCTATAAAGTCATCTGCCTGGGGTATTTTTGTGGTAAATTTTTACTGTTGATTAATCATATGGATTCCTTACTATGTTCAGATCCTCCAGTACTTTCTGAGTTCCTCTTGGCAATTTATATTATTTTCTACATAATCATTTAACCAATGGTAGAAATTATTGGCATTAATCGCAAATAGGATTCTTTTCATGTTTTTTTTAAAATCTATATTCCTAAACCTATAAATAGTCCTTAACCACTAAATAAATACCATCCCACAAGTTGGTATTTACTAGGTTTATTCTTTTCCTTCTAAATACTTTTGTTATTTTCACTGTGTCTTTTTTTGTTTAATCAGTGCATTATTTTTAAGTGGTATTTTTGGGCTGGGCATTGGTAGTTTACACCAATGATTCTAGCTACTCAAGGGAATTGAGATGTGGAGAATCATTGTTTGAGACCAGCCTGGCCAAAAAAGTTTGCTAGACTCCATGTCCAAAATAATCAGCAGAAAGGAGAGGTAGAGGCTTGTGGTAGAACATCCCTTTAGCAAGCACAAAGTCCTTAACCCCTAGTATCACCAAAAAGGTAAATAAGTATATAGTGCAGGTGTGATGGTGCATACTTGCAATTCCTGCACTCAGAAGGCAGAGGGGCAAAGAATTATGAATTTGAATCACTGGACTCCATATCAAAACCCTGCCTTAAAAACATTACATAAATCACCTAAGATCTGGTGGCTGACATTTGTAATCTTAGCAGCTGAGGAAACTGAGAGCTAGAGGATTGTGGTACATGAGTAGAAAAGTCTTTGAGACTCTGTCTCCAATTAACTAGCAAAATTCCAGACTAGAGGCATGGCTCAGGTGGTAGAGTCCTAGCTGTCAGAAAAACACTAGGTAAGAGCAAGAGGCCATGAGTTCAAGCCCTGATACTGACACACACACACACACACACACACACACACACACACACACACACACCAGTCAATGAATAAATGGTTGTGTTTTATTTACAAATGTAGGTATAATTTATTTTTCTCAATTCAAATTTCTAATATATCATTACATTAAAGCAATTTCTTAATTCTCATTCTTTGGTATTTTTAAAAAAATATGGATTTTTACACATTGTATGGTAATTGAAAGCATTCCATTGTTCTTGAAAATAATGTACATTTCTGAATTTGTTGATTGTAGTGTTTCAGTCAAGCTCATTCCATAAAGTTTATTAAATGTATTGTTTCAATATTCTATCTCAACCCAATTCAATACAAATACCACTTTTATTTTTATGTCTATGTGTGTGTAATATATATTGTGTTCAACTTTTTTTTAGCTCATGTCTGCCTAGTATACTTTTCCCATGCTTTACACTCAACCTTTCTTCATAATTATTCTTTGATCTTGCCTTGTTTAGATAATATTTAGAAGAACAACATATGGGAGGCCATCTTGTCACTCTGGATAATCTTTTTCTCGGTCTCATCTAGAATAATACATTTGAAAATTCTTCAACTCACTGCAACAGATATTTACTATGTGACTCATATACTGGACACTCTACTAATAACACAAAATTGAGTAAGATCAAGTTTCTCTTCCTAAATGCCTTCATATCTACTATATATAAGCACATATAACCAATTAAGCAGATAATTCTAGTATAAAGTAACAAAGGCTCAGATAATAATACACACTTGGTAAATATCTCCTGATGATAAGGCCAGCCTCTAACTGTGCCCTTACCAAGTTTAGTGAAGACTATCAGTGCTTTCTTCAAGGAAACTATTTAGGACCTACAGACTCTGACTGACACGTAGAAGGCAAAGCCGAAAGAATATTCAACTTCAACACTGCAGCCACTATCTAGTCTCTCAGGGGATTTGTTCTAAAGAACTAGAGAGCATCCATTTAAAAAATACCAGTGAGCCAGGTTCCAGCAGTTCATACCTGTCATCCTAGAAACTCAGAAGGCTGAGATCTGAGGATCGCAGTTCAAAGCCAGCCCTGGCCGGAAAGGCCATGAGATTCTTATCTCCAATTAAGCACCACAAAAAAGCTGAAACTGGAGGTCTGGTTCAAGTAGTAGAGTGCTAATATTGAGCAGAAAAGCTCAGGGACAACACTCAGGCTCAAGGATGGGCGAAAATAAACAAACCAGTGAATATAAGAAATACAAATTCTCTTATAGTCATAATTTTCTTAAAAGGTAATACATGTGGTTTAACTCATTTTTTTCTGAAACCAGTTAAATAAAAACAGAATATAGGGCTGGGAATGTGGCTTAGTGGTAGAGTACTTGCCTAACATGTATAAACCCTGGGTTTGATTCCTCAGCACCACATAAACAGAAAAAGCAGGAAGTGGTGCTGTGGCTCAAGAGGCAGAGTGCTATCCTTGT
>NW_025959982.1:0-11406 GCF_023159225.1 Perognathus longimembris pacificus | reverse complement strand
CAAAGCCACCAGGAACACAGAGGATACTCAGGGGAGGAACCTGTAGTGCAGACCTCCATAGGGACTCTGCACATCTGTACACAACGCAGCTAACAGGCGCCTCGGTGTGGCTTCGTTTGTGAAGCCAGTTTGCACAACGTATTGAAACAACTCTGGCAGCACGGTTGTTGGCTGGCAGCACGCAGCAGTGGGCCCTGTCCTCTGAGCAGTCGCTGGAGCTCTGCGTGTGTCTTTCTGCTTTCCAAGGCAGCGGAGGGACATTTTACTCACCAAGTGTTCCCTAATTTTGTCAGCTATCTCCAGCCCATCCCAGCTGTAAATCATGTAACAAGGTTAAGTTCACCGTCAGTCTGCAATGGTCCACTCTAACAGATACCCTTTTCTGTCCATTCTGGGGCTTGAACTCCAGGTCCGGCATGGTGCCTGAGCTTTTTCACTCAGGGTTAATGCTCTGCCACTTGGATCCACACCACACCGCTGCTTCCGGTTTCTGGAAGTCTGGAGAACCTCCTGCCTGGTAGCTGGGGTTACAGGTGTGAGCCCGCCCGGCTGGGGTGGGGGGACCACGGGGAGGAGCTTGTGCAGGGTCATGGCGTCAGAGGTGAGGCAGTGAGCCGGAAGATAGGGGCTTGGGGACGGGGGGGGGGGGGGGGGGGGGGGGGGCTCACGCGGCTGAAAGCCGCCCTGGAGGGTGAGCTTGGGGGCTGTCGTGAGACCTCTGCGGGTGTGCGGGTGTGTCAGGAGCCAGGCTGAGGTCCTCCCTGCGTCTTCGTGAGGGGGCTGGGGGCTCCAGGGGAGTCCTCGGGTGCGTCCCCTCTGGGAAGGCAGGCCAGGGAGTCTCGTTGGGCATCGGGGACGCGGGTCCTGGGAGCTGAGGTGGATCGTTGTCTGGGCAGAGCCAACTCGGGAGACCGGCCTGGACAGAGACTAGGACCCGAGCCCCGCCCATCTCCGACCCCCCAAGCTCTCAGGCTCCGCCCACTCGTCGCCTCTCCCTCGGGCCCAGGCTCCGCCCATCCCCGCACCGCTGAGGCACAGGCCTGGCCGATTCGGGCCTCTGGAGCTCAGGCCCCACCCCTTCCACGCCCCAGGGTTCAGGCCACGCCCCTCTCCGCCCTCGAGCTCAGGCCCCGCCCGCTCCCCGGCTCAGGCCCCGCCCCACCCCGCCCTCGAGCTCAGGTCCCGCCCCGCTCCCGGGCTCAGGCCCCGCCCCGCCCTCGAGCTCAGGCCCCGCCCCGCTCCCGAGCTCAGGCCCCGCCCCGCCCCCGGGCTCAGGCCCCGCCCCGCCCTCGATCTCAGGCCCCGCCCCGCTCCCGGGCTCAGGCCCCGCCCCGCCCTCGATCTCAGGCCCCGCCCCGCTCCCGGGCTCAGGCCCCGCCCCGCCCTCGAGCTCAGGCCCCGCCCCGCTCCCGGGCTCAGGCCCCGCCCCGCCCTCGAGCTCAGGCCCCGCCCGCTCCCGAGCTCAGGCCCCCGCCCCGCTCCCGGGCTCAGGCCCCGCCCCGCTCCCGAGCTCAGGCCCCGCCCCGCCCCCGGGCTCAGGCCCCGCCCCGCTCCCGGGCTCAGGCCCCGCCCCAGGGCTCAGGCCCCGCCCCGCTCCCGAGCTCAGGCCCCGCCCCGCGCGCCGCGCCCCGCCCCGCCCGCCGCGCCCCCGCGCTTCCTCCCGTTTCGCTTTCGCTTCCGCCGAGCGGTCCAGCGGGTCCGCCGCCGCCCAGCATGGACGACCTGGACTGCGACTCCACCTGGGAGGAGGACGAGGACGCCGAGGACGGCCTGGCGGGGGACGCGGACGCGGGGGACGAGGACGCGGGGGACGCGGAGGCGGACGGGCTGCGGGCCGCGCAGGCCGGCGCGCTCCAGGTGCGGCCCGGGCGGAGCGGGAAGGGGCGCCGACCCCGGGCGGGCGCCGCCGCGTCGGACGCCCGGGCCCCGCCGCGCGGCCGGCCCCGGCTCGCGCCCCGCCCCGCGCCCCCCGTCCCGCGGGCGACCCCCCGGCCGCGGCCCGGGCGGGGTCCGCGCGCGGTGACGTCAGCGGCGCCCCCGGCCGCGCCGGCGCCCGCACGGCTCCCGCGCGCGCCGCCCCCCGGCCCCGGCTCCGGGCCCGCCGCTCGGCCGGCGGCTCCCCGGGCGGGCCGGGGCCCGGCTGCGCCCCTGCACCCGCGCCCCTGCACCCGGGGGGCTCCCCTCGGGGACCCGCGGCCGGCCGCCGCTCGGCTACTTTTGTTGCCTTCCCCCGGGTTACTTTGTGACCATCGGCGCTGCGCTTTCCCTGCGCTACCGTGCTCCTAGTTCGTGGTTAGGCAGTCACCGGCCCGAATGGGCGCCATTCTGTGCAGTGCTGTTGTGTCCCGGTTCTAGGTGGCCTAGCGGGCCCAGAGGGTGTCTGGGGTTAGGACCTGTGACCTGGGATGGAGTGTACCCCCACTGAGACCTGGAATGGACCCTGGGAGCTCAGATCTGCCCTCTGGCTCTCATCACATCTGCAGGGCTCAGCACAGGCTCAGGCTCTGCTGTCTCCCTGGACCCTCAAGGAGCTGGGGCCATGTCCTTTGTGTCCCGCAGACCTGGGCCCCCGGCACTAGCCAGGAAGCAGTAGAAGAAGTTGAGAGGGTGTGGCCAGCTTCTGTTGAGTTTCAGTTTCTGGTCACTGACCCCCGTCTGGGCACAGCGCTTCACTAGCGGGCTCTGACGTAGCAGTCAGCCAGTGGAAACGTGAGACCCCAGAGCTGCCTGCCCAGTAGTCAGTCTCACAGTCCCTGGAACCCTCAGTGTCCTTGGACAGGACGGGCTGTTTGCCTGCATGGGTGGGCTCTGCACCCGCAGAATAGGTCCAGGGCTGAGCTTCCCAGACATTCTTGTTACCAGTTGCTTCTGACCCTTCTCTGGGTGCTGGGAGATTGGCCTGCCTAGACCAAGGCTGAAGGGCGGTAGAACAGCAAGAAAACCCTGAGCATGCTGAAAGGCCAGCCTCCCGCCGCTGGAGGCCAGGAGGTGCAGGTCTTCCCGACGTCAAGTCTAGCCAGTGAGAAACACGTGTTTGGTAGGGAGGGACCCTCCCTCATCCAACCCAGCCTGAGGCCTCCGGTTCTCTCCTGAGCTGTAGGTGGAAGTTAAGAGCACAGTGTCAGAGGAAGCACTGTAGGACTTGGGGACCCCGGCTGTAATGAGCTGTGACCTGAGTGAGGGCCAGAAACTGGAGAGGAGGAGGTAGAGCTGGGGCTTGGGGGGATCTGTAGAATATAACCCCAGGGGAGCATGCAGACAGCATTCTGCCTCAGGCCACCGGGAGGAGGCCTGGCTTCCCCGGGGGGGGGTTGGAACGGGGTAGGTCTTGGCTCCAGCCACTGCAACCCCTCTGGTTCTGCACAGAGGGTCAGGGTTCACTAGGGTTTAGATTTACCCAGCGGGGACCCCTTGGGGAAAACGGGGAGGGGAGTTGGGGGAAGAACCATGAAAAGCACCTCCATCTCCCCCTTAAGATGACTGATTGACCCCTGGCTTGGGTCATGCTGTCTTCAGCAGATTGGGGGTTCACCGGGGGCCTCCCTAAGAGCCTCATCCTGTTTCTTCTCTTCGCAGTCCAGGGTGACAGGATCGCGCAACTGGCGAGCGGTGCAGGACATGCGTAGGTACCCGGCACCACTACCCGGTAGGTACACAGCTTGCCCAAAGACGGTCCTCCGTCAGCCTGGGGGCTTTGTCCGACCGGAACCCCGCTGGTGCTTGGGCTCAAGGTTTACCCCTTGTCCAGAGCGCAGCTTCCCCTCCTGCCCTTGCCCCGTTGTGGAATGGCCGGGGCTTGCTGCCCTACCTTCCGGTGCAGATGTCAGGTTCGGAGGCGCGCTGGTGCTGGCAGCCTCGGGGGTGGGTCACCCAGAACTCCTGTCCCCTGTGTCCGTGAGTCCCGGGCAGCCCTGGGGTCTCCTCAGGGTCCCGAGCAGGACGGAGCTCGGAGCCTGCCCTCCCCAGCAGAGTGAGGAGTCCGGGCCGGGTTTCCGGGTCTGAGGCCCAGGGGCCTGCAGACCGCAACCGCCAGCGACCATAGCGACTGAATACGAAGGTCTCTCTCAGGATCCTGGTTCTGAAAAGTCCCCACCCCTCTCCCTTCTCTGACTTCAGGATTTAGAAGAAGGAGACGGCAATGGTGACATGTCCAACCTGAGTTTCTACAGAAACGACATCCCCTTCCAGCCCAATGGTATCTGCGCCTCAGCTGCCCAGCTCTCTCCTGGCTTCTCCACCCAGGCCTGTGTGTGCTCTGCTGGTGGCTCTCCTAGAGCCCCACGGCGCCCCCTGGGGGCGGCCAGGGGAATGGAGGTTTGGATGCCTGGTTCCCCTGTGAGCGAAAGGTGGGAGCTGAGTGGTGGAAGTCTTTGCACCCCTGGGTCTCTGGCTCCGCTGCCCGTCGGACGCAGCCCTGTGCACGAACGCACCGAGCGTCACTGCGGTTTTGAGTGGTTGTGGAGAACTTAGTGTTTCACGGAACGCGCGGCTTGGAGTTGAGGGTCCCCCCTAGCGGCCCTTCCCCCAGCCTGGTCGCGAGGGCGCTCACTGCGACGCTAGGCACACCCCTGCCCTTGCACCAGGCCCGCTGCCCCAGCCCTGGCCCGGGGGGGGGGGGGGGCCCTGCCATTCCTCTGCCTGAGGACAGAGTTCCCCGGCTAGCCTTGCTTGGGGGAGGCAAGCAGAGCTCGTCCTTCGGCAGAAATGGGGCTGAGTGGGACCGGCAGGGCGTCCCCGGGGGGCTCCGGGCCCCTGCTTGGGTGGCGCTCAGCATCGTGGGTCTGCTGTCCTCACTGAAGGAGGTAGGGCCTGGGGCCCGCGGGGTGGGGGGGGGTCTGTCCGTAGCACGTGAGGTCCGGAGAGGTCTTCTGAAGCGGGCAGCGCGCTGAGCTGCGTGCTCCGGATGGCCCGTACCCTCGGCCTCGTCGGGGGTGGCCTCTGTGCTGACTTGTCCTGCGGACTTGCAGGTTGTGTCATCGAGAACATTCTTCAGCAGTGGAAGGACAACTATGACATCCTTGAGGACAATCACTCCTACATCCAGTGGTGAGCGGCGGTGTGGGCAGGGCCGGGGGGGGGGGGGGGCAGGCAGGCTGTGCCCGGCAGTGGCCCGGCCCGCTGGTGCCTCTGTTGTGCACTCAGCGTTGTGTCTGTCCTGGAAGCCGATGTGCAGGCGACAGACAGCACCTGCCCACCCACGGGTGGGAGCCGCCAGGCTCTGCAGGGCCAGGGACCGCCCGTTACTTCTCAGCAGTCCCCTGCGGCAGGCGGCTGAGACAACCCCAAGACTTGGGAGGGGCTCCCCACAAGCAGTGGGGAGGGCGCTGGTCGGCCTGCAGGCGCGGGGCCGCGGCCAGGTGGCGGCTGCCTGGGGCCGCGTCGGTGCAGCGGGCTCGAGCGAGCCGCCCCCGGGCCCGCGGGGGTGGGACGGCGGCCGAGCGCTCCAGAAGCGCTGTGTGTGCCCTTGCGCGGCTCCCGGGAGCCCCCCGCCGCGAAGGCCTCTCGGGGATCATCCTGCAGCGGAGGGGAGAGAGGAAGGAGGCCCGGAGCGTGCCCGCTGCGGCTCCGTGCGGACACTCTGACCTGGCTCCCGCCTGCCTTCCCCCTCCCCCCTCTGCAGACTTCAGGGACCAGCCGGCCCGAGAGGGGGCCGCTCAGCCGGCAGGCGCCCGAGACCGGGTCCCAGCCCCCGAGCCCTGTGCCCTGTGCCCTGTGTCTCTCCTCTTAGGCTCTTTCCCCTGCGGGAACCAGGAGTGAACTGGCATGCCAAGCCCCTCACGCTCAAAGAGGGTCCAGGTAAGCTCGGCCAGGCCCGGCCGAGGACGCAGAGAGGCCCGGGCCCACCGCTGCCTGGAGAGCGCGTCTCCCTGGAGAGCCGGGGTCTAGTGCTTGCTGGGTGCCCCGAGAAGACTCGGGACGGAAGCTGCTGCTCTGCGTGGCTCTGCTCTGTCGAGCGGTCCTCACCACGCCCTGAGTGGCGTCTGGAAATCCCGCCTGCTGGGGCTTGCGCTGCCTGGGCAGCAGGGCCAGGAACAAGGGATGGGTTCCCCCAAAGAGCCAGCCCGCCCGCAGCTCAGAGACTGGCGGGTCACGCGGCGGCTTGGAGGAGAGTGGACCTATTTTACCCCAGGAGACTGAGGACCCCAGGGGGTGTCACCCGTGGTCCAGGGAGGCCCCTGAGCGTGGCTGGGATGTTTTCCAGGCATTCAAAAGCTCCAAAGAGGTCAGGGAGCGGCTCATCCGGGCCTACGAGCTGATGCTGGGCTTCTATGGGATTCAGCTTGAGGACCGCGGCACGGGGGCTGTGCGCCGAGCCCACAACTACCAGCAACGCTTCCAGAACCTCAACTGGTGAGGGCCGGCCTCCCGCCGCCAGCCTCCCGCCGCCGGCCTCCTCCCTGGGGGCCACCCTCCCCTGCCTGCAGGATGGGCAGTGAGCACGGAAGCTCGGTAGCTCCCCTGCCGGGGGACGCCGGCCCTGCCCTGGGGGAGGCGGAGGGGCCGAAGCCGCTCCCTCCCCCCCCCCCCCCCCCCGTGCGGGCTCCGGGGGCCCTGGCCTGGGGGGGGGGGGGGGCGCGCAGGGACTCCGGGCCAGTCTGGGGGTGGCGCCGGCCGGGGGTGCACTGGTGCCGGCGTCCCGGAGTCGGGCTCACGCCACCGCCCTCTCGCAGCCGCAGCCACAACAACCTCCGCATCACGCGCATCCTCAAGTCGCTGGGCGAGCTGGGCCTGGAGCACTTCCAGGCGCCGCTGGTGCGCTTCTTCCTGGAGGAGACGCTGGTGCGGCAGCAGCTGCCCGCCGTGCGTCAGAGCGCCCTGGACTACTTCCTGTTCGCGGTGCGCTGCCGGCGCCAGCGGCGCGAGCTGGTGCACTTCGCCTGGGAGCACTTCCGGCCCCGCTGCAAGTTCGTCTGGGGGCCCCACGACAAGCTGCGGCGGTTCAGCCCGCGCTCCCCCGCCCCTGCCGGCGGGGGACCCCGCGCGGGCCGGGGCCGACGCCCCGGGTCAGACCCGCGGCCCGAGAGGGACACGCGCGGGGACCGGGACCCGGCCGAGGGTCCCCCGCCGGCACCGGCGGAGCCCCCGGATGCGGGGACCCCGGAGGGGGGCCGGGAGGAGGGGGGTGAGCCCCTGAGCCCCAAGGAGAACAAGAAGAGGAAGTTGGAGGCGCACAGGCCGGAGCAGGCCCCGCGAGAGCCGGGCCCCCAGAGCGCCCCCGACGTGGAGAACATCGTCCTGAACCTGGAGGGCTGCGCCCTCAGCCCGGGAGGCCAGGCGCCCCGCGAGCCCCGCGAGGCCGCGCCGCCCGGCCCCGCCCGCCCCGGGGCCCTGTGCGGCCCAGGAAGCGAGGAAGCGGAGGAAGGTGGAGAAAGGCCCTCGGGGGGGCGCCGGTGGGGACGCGGGCCGCCGTCGGTGGCCGCCCCGATGTCCCTGCCCGGCCCCCGGCCCCGCCGGGAGCCCCCGAGGGCCCAGAGAGCGGGAATGGGGGCCGGAGGAGGAGAGCCTGGCAAGCCCAGAGGGGCCAGAGCACAGGGCCCCCGGGAGCCCGCCAGAGAGGCCGGGCCCCGGGGGCCCCAGGAGGCCCCGGGGGGGAGCCCCAGGAGGCAGCCGGGATGGGCCCTGCCCCGAGCCCAGCGAGCCGTAGGGTGGGCGCCGCTGCCGAGGGCGCGGGCACGGGAGCCCCGCGGTGCCGCCTCGCTGCCCGGCGGTGCTGGTCTCTTCCTGGTGGTCTTGCAGCAGCCGCCCGAAGGGTAGAGGCCCCCCTCAGGGAAGGCCCCGGCCTTGGAACCCTCCTTACCTCACTGTGCCCCCCGCTGCCGGGGCTTGGGGGAGAGGCCTCGCTTCTCTCTTTGGTGCCCAGGAGGCCTTTTCTGAATAAACTCCTTTGACTTTGCCTCGGGGCAGCTTGTGAGCGGCTCGCAGTAGAGAAGGTCTCTCTGGACTTGGCCCCCGGGCCCCAGGGCCTGGCCGGTGCCACGGCCACGCTGTGTAGCCTGGGCAAGTGCCCGTCGGTGCTGCCCTCCACAGGCAGACGGGCTGCACCTGTGCCCTGAGCCCGCAGCCTCCCGCCACGCACAGCGGGCCTCTCGTCACCCGCCGCGGGCGGACGCGCAAGTGCCTGGCTCCTGGGCCCGGGCTGGGGGCAGTGTTTGGGAGGCTGTGGATCTGCCCTGACTTGGGGTGCGGTGGCATCCCTTGGGGGCAAGCTTGATAGGCCTGGGGGACCCCCTGAGGGGAGGAGTCAGCTGTGGAGACGGGGCCTTTTCCCTGTGGGCAGAGTCCTTACAGATGGCCGGACTCCCCCGAAGCCCTCGGACTCCTGGCACCGCAGCTCTGGCTTGGCTCATGGGTGGTGCTTCTGCCGTGGCCAGTGGGCACTGAGGTGGGTGTGTCCGTCGCCTTGCTGGGCTGCCCTAGTCTCCAAGGCTAGGGGCCATAGGATGGGGGTCTCAGCTCTCAAAGCAAGGAGAGGCCACACTGCAGCAGGCCTAGAAGAGGGGCCCTTGCCCAGCACCACAGCGGTCCCGGAAGAGGGGCCCGTGCCCAGCACTGGGTACCTAAGATAGCTGGCGGTACTGACCTGTTTGATCCCCTCAGTTTCAGGAAGCAGTGTCCCCAAACGAGGTGAGCAATGGTTCTGCCAGCCTGAAGGCTAGTGGGCTCTACCAGATGGAGGCCAGCACCCTCCCTCCTCCCTTCCCCCACCCCCACCCCGTGCTAGCCCAGTCCCGAGGATCTGCACAGAGCGGGGGCGTAGGGAGGAGGCTGAGCAGGGACTTTGGCACTGTCCTTTATCAGTGAAGGTCAGCTGTGCTTTAAGCCTCCCCAGCAGGTGCGCTGTCATCTGCATGCTGGGTGTTGGGGTGCGGATCTGGGGTCCAGTGAGAGGGATTGTAGATGGAGCTGCTAAAATCTCACCTTGCCACATTGAATTGACCCGGAGGAGCTTGTTGGTTTGTTTTTTCTGTCCTGGGGCTTGAACTTGGGTCCTGGGTGCTGTTCCTGAGCTCTTTGAAGGCTAGCATTCTACTCCTTAGGCCAGGGCCACAGCTCCACTTCCTGCTTTGCTTGGTTCGAAGGAAACCCGCCACATGGTTCAGGCAGAAAGAAGTTTACTGGGGGGCAGAGGGGAAGGAAGAAGAGGAAAGGAGTAAGAGAAAAGGAGCCGGATTATACAGGGGAAGGCAGAGGTGTGGCCAGGTGGATTGGTGCGACCCCAGAGAAGGGGGAGGTCACTGCCTCTAGGTGTGCCAGCCACCTAGGTAACGCAGGTACTGGGCGCAGATTAGACAGGTGGGGGCATCTGCATGGAGCCCGAGGGGCGGGGGGGCTGGGCCTCATACTTGGTAGTTTGTTGGAGATGAGCGTCTCCCAGACTTGTCTGCCTGGGCTGGCTTCCAGCCATGAGCCTCAGATCTCAGCCACCCGTGTGGCTAGGATTTCCAGCGTGAGCTTCCAGCACCCACTGGCCACCCTCCTTTCATCCAGAGGCTCTGAGTCCCGCCTAGGGAGCTCATGCTCCTGTGAGTCCTCCAAATCCCAGGCAGCACGCCCCAAGATTCTGCACCCCCCCCCCCGCCCACTGGGCTGTGAGCTAACAGGCCTGATGAGTCCCGTAGGTGGCTTGCACACGAGAGCCACAGTCTAGCACTCTGAGACCACAGGGGCCCAGCTCACTACATGGACCATCAATCAGGCTGATGGTTCAGAGGACCGAGTCCTCCCAAGTTCACCTTGCAGACAGGGTGCCGGAGTCTTGACTGATTGCTGGCGTGGGGAGTGGGGACGGGGGGGGGGGCGGCGTAAGCATTTCTGCACAGTCCAGGTTAGGGGAAGGGGGCCGTGGCCCCAGAGCTTTCCAGCAAGCGGCCAGGCAGTGTTGGGCAACACGGGCCCCACAGGGGGACGAGCCGCAGCGTCTTCCTGAGCTTGGACAGTCTGGGTGTGCCCCTGCCCTTCTTAAAAAGCCCCCTTCACGCGGGGGTACCCAGCCGCACGCTGGCTGAGCAGCAGACAGAAAAGAGCCTTTCTTGCTTGTCCTGTGCTGAAAGGTGTGACTGTGCGCGCGGCGCCAGTCCGGGATAATTTTAACTCCGCGGCAGCCAGAAGTCGCCGCTGGGCTCCCCTCTCCCCGCGGTGGGGCGTCCGGCCCGCCCAGGTAGGCCCGGCTGAAAGGGGGATCTGTGTGCCGGGCCGTGGGGGGCGGGGCTCGCAGGCTCCGCCCCGCCCGCCACCTCCGGCCCCCGCCGCCAGGCTGCCCGGCTCAGACGCCAGCCAGCCATGGCCCGAGCAGCCCCCCTGGTCCTGCTGCTGCTGGGGCAGCTCCTGGCGGCCACCGCGGCACAGGTGAGCTCGGCCCCGGGCGGCAAGGGCAGGTGCGTGAGGTCGAGACGGGGCCTGGGGTAGAGCCACGCGGCCGGACAACCCTCGCTCCCCACCTGCCACCTGGACCCGCAGGGATGCCCCCCGCCCCCCGGCTGTCCCCCGCTCCCGCCCCCACTGCTGGATGCAGGCCGGTCGGCAGGGGTGTTAGGCTGGAGCCCGGCTGTCCACCTGCCCTTGCCCTGCCGGGTCTGCTGCTGCCTGCCCACCGCACTTGGGAAGGGACGAAGGGACGGGACAATGTGGCCTTTGTTCCCAGAGTCCCTGCGGAGCCGGGGATTCAGACGCTCCCGGCCCCAAGCGGGGATAAGTGCTCACGGTGCGGTCAGCACACGGGCAGGCCCTGGGCAGGAAGGTGGGGTGTTCTTTTGGACAGATGGGAGGACTGACTTGGGGACCCTCCTGAGGTGGTGGGGACCTCCTAACGGCTTCTCTCCATTCTAGAAAATGGGTCTCGAGGCCCTCCTGGTCCCCAAGGGCCCCCTGGGAAGCCCGGCAGAGACGGCATCGATGTGAGTCGGGGAAGGAGGCGAGATGGGTTCCCAAGAAACAGAACCGAGTCTGCTTCCGGGAGCCTGGGGAAGCAGGAGGATGGGCTGGTGTCTGTCTGTGGGCTGGACAGCCCTGGCGCCCCCATCTCACCTGGGTAGACCCTGAGGTGGGGAGCACGGGGGAGCAGGCTCCTAGCTCCCCTCCCCGCAGCCCTGAGGTCTGAGGTGGGGAGCACGGGGGAGCAGGCTCCTAGCTCCCCTCCCCGCAGGCCCTGAGGCGGGTGGTGGTGGTCTTCTGGGGCTATAACGGGCAGTGGAGCAGGGTCCTGGAGTGTCCCGAGGGCTGAGCCCGGTCCCCTGGGCGGGTGGGGCGTCTGAGTGTTCTGGGCTGGCCGGGGTGGCCCGGGGGGTCCTCCCTGGCTGTCCACAATAGTTATGGCCCACACACTGTAGAGAGCCAGGTAAAATCTTCCAGCCTGTGGTTCCCAGAGGGGGCCGCTCTGTGGTGGGAATCTCCCCCCCCCCAGCCCCC
>NW_025959981.1:0-11649 GCF_023159225.1 Perognathus longimembris pacificus | reverse complement strand
TATCCTTTCCGGGACAGCGCTCTGGTCTGTAGCCCAGGGCGGCTCTGAGTCCTCATTCCACCTGGCTCGGATGGCAGGTGGGCAGCGCAAGACTCGGAACCGCTGGAGGAAAACACGGGGCCCTGCGCCCACGAAGCACCGAGCTACCCCTCGGCCCGGCCCCTTGTCTTTTATTTTCTCGGTCGGTCGTGGGGCCTGAACTCTGGGCCCACAGCGCCACTTCCGGTCGGGGGTGGCTCGCTGGAGAGGAGGGCCTCGCGGCCTCGCGGCCCGGGCCGGCTTTGAACCGCGGTCCTCCGAGTGGCGGGGGTGACGGTCACTGCCTTTTGCGTAGCGCCAGGTACCGCTCCGAGGACGCAATCCGCCTAAAGTGCACCGCCAAACGCTAACCGGGGCTGGGCCCCCCACCCCTGTGCTTCGCGGGAACGCGGCGCCCACGGGCGAGCGGCTCCGGCCCGAGGCCGCGGGGTCCGGCACCCAAACCGCATTCCCGGCGCGGCTCCACCCGTGCGCCCGGGGGCTCGCGAAACCCGCCCGCCGCGGCCGCGGTTCTTTCCTCCGCCCCGGGCCGGCCTTCCCGCGGCGGAAGTGGCTGGGGGAACGGCACTTCCGGCTCGGCGCAGGAACGCCTCCCGGCCGGTCGGGTGGGTCCTCCCGCCCCGCCCCCGCGCCGGCGGTGACGGAAGCGCGTCGGGGTGACCTCACGCCTCAGTATGGCGGCGGCGGTAGATTAGAGCCTCGGGCTGAGGCAGCGGCCGCCGCGGTGGACCCTGTGCGACGTGACCGCCTCCGCCGCCGCCGCCCGGTGGGTCTCTTCGGGGCCTGGGGTCGGGCGTGGGACTGTGGCTGCCCGTGGGCAGCGGGGCCCGCGGCCGGGCGAGTGGAGCGGGGCCCGGCGAGGGCAGCGGGGGCCCGGGGTCGGTCACGGGGCCGGGGCCGGGCGAGGGCGGCGGGGGCCCGGCGAGGGCAGCGGAGCTCCAGGCAGACCGAGCTGGGTGAGGAAGGTGCCCGGAGACTGCGGAGCCACCAGCTCCCGCCGGCGGTCCCGACCTCGCGTGAGTGCGTGCAGCCGTGTGTGCTGGGCCCGCGTGGGCCCGCGTGTTCCGACGCGCCTCCCCCCGGCTCGCGCGGCCCGGGCCGCGGCCGTCCGCGTCGCCGCCCCCCGGGCCCTCGGCGCGAGCGGCTTCCCCGCGGGTCTCGGGGCTGCGCCGGGAGGCGGGCTCGGCGGTCGGGACGGCCCGCGTCCGTTCGCCCTCCGGGACCGAGCTCCGGCGGCTGCAAGTTTCTCGGCCCTAATTCTTGCCGCCGCCTCCCTTCTCCCCACCCGACTCCTCACCGTCCGCCCCGTGAGCGTGAGCGCCTCCTTTCCTCGGGATTTTACCCCTCCACCGCCCCGGGGAGAGGCCCCGCTCCACGGCCCCAGCCCCACCGTGGAGGCAGCGGGGTACGAGGGCGGGAAATCGGCCCTGCCCAGCCAAGCTTCCAGCACAGGTGTGTGTGTACCCACCGTCCCGGTCCTGGGGTTCCGAACCCCGGCTGACAGCCCCCTCCACCCGGTTTTTTTTTTGTTCCTCCCCCACAAAACAACACGGAATCTTGTTGCGAAATTGTCGCCAGGCTTTCCCCCAGAGGTTTGGTACGACCAGAATGTTGCTCTCTGCCCTGACTTGCCCGGTGACCTTGATGAGTTGCCACACCCTTCAGATGCCGGGTGCTCTCCCTTCTCAGCACCCTAGGACCTGACAGGAAACTGCTCGTACTTCTCGTACACAGCTGAAATAAATGTACTCTGCATGCTCGTACCTGCAAATCGAAAATATTTAGACCGTCAGGAAATAGTTGGCGTTTGGAAATGGCTAAGAATCTTAAAAAGCCTTTGGCTCAGAGTGAGCCAGTACTCTTTTTTTTTCTTTTTTCTTTTCAAGTGGTTTAATATTTTTATGTTGAAGTGTGTACCTCAGTAGTTGAATGAATTCAGCTAAAAGACTTGAGTAAGATTGAGGCCAGCCAGTATGTAAAAGAAAAAAGAGCTACTAACACATAATTTAATAAATTAATTAAATAATTAAATATCAGGCACTGCTAAGCTTTTACAACTAATGATTTGCAGCAGGAGGTCTTTTCAAAAGTTTTTTAAAAGTAGTAGTAGGGCTGGGAATGTGGCTTAATGGTAGAGTGCTTGCCTAGCATGCAGAAGCCCCGAGTTTGATTCCTCAGCAACACATAAACAGAAAAAGCTGGAAGTGGCACTGTGGCTCAAGTGGTAGAGTGCTAACCCTGAGCAAAAAAAAGTCAGGGACAGTGATCAGGCCCTGAGTCCAGGCCCCAGGACTGCCCCCCCCAAAAAAAAAATATTAGGGTTTGAACTTGATTTGCTAGGTAGGTACTCTACCACTTGAGCCATATCCCCTGGCCTTTTTTTTTTTTTTCTTTAGGTATATTTTCAAATAGGTTCTTGTGTTTGGGCCCTGGATTATGTAGCCAAGATTGCAGCTGGCTTCTTACTCCATGGAGTTGTGCCTCCAGCCAGCGTCATCATTGTGCAACACCTGGGCTTGAACTCAAGGCCTCTCTCTCTGGCTCAGCTTGCTTGCTCATGGCTGGCCTTCTATTACTCTATTACTTCTATTACCTCTCACCTGGCTTTTGCTGCTAATTGGAGATGAAATCTTTTGGACTTATCTTCTCAGGCTGGCTTTGAGGCTCAGTCTTCCAGGTCTGAGCCTCCCGAATAACGAGGAATACAGAGCCACCTCCCCCACCTTGTCTCCAGCCTACCTTTCTTCTCTCATACTACCTCCAGGACAGTTTTCCTTAAACCTGTTAATACTCTCCTTTTTAAAAAATCCTTTCGGTAGTTTCTTGTGGTGTTTTTAACTTGTGTTGCATTATGATCTAGCTAGTATAGCTAATGAAAGAAACAAAGTAAATTTTCTCTCCAGAAAAAAAATTCATGAACAGAATGTGCTTAGATTTTTAGGGTTTTCTTAGATCAAAGTTCATGGACATTGTTAAAATATTTTATTTTAGGTCTTTTGGGACAAAAAGGAAGGTAGTGTTTCTTCCCATACAGCTGTTGTTTATGCTTGCCTACTAATCCTCTTAAACCACCTCTTCTGTCCATAAAAAATTCCCTGGCTTTCATTTTATTCTATGCTTTAGCAGAAAGTTTCTGTTTTCTTATTCTGTTGTGGTTTTTTGTTGTTGTTTCTGGTAGTTCTGGGTTTTGACACCTGAGGGTTGACTAAGTAAAAACTTGAGGTGCTATCTGAAAAATAAGAGAAAAGGGTTAGGGGATTACTAACAAGCCCCAGAACTTGATTTCAAACCATAGCACTGCCCAGTTTTATCCCAGTCCTAGTCATGGTCTATCAGATACCATAAACTTTTTCTTTTTGCCTGGGGCTTGAACTCAGGGCCTAGGCACTGTCTTTGAGCTTCTTTTGCTCAAGCTTGTTACTCTACCACTTGAGCCACAGGACCATTTCTGGCTTTTTCTGTTCATGTGGTATTGAGGAATCAACCCAGGGCTTCATGCGTGCTAGGCAAGCTCCCTTGGATTCTTTTTTAATCTTTTTTTTTTCTTGAAGATCAAACCCAGGGACTTGCCCATGCTGAGCATGCATTCTACTGCAAACCCAGAGCAAATGGTGAAGTTTTTAAGGACAGCCTGCAGCCTGACAAAGTACACATATCACCTCTGTTTCTTTGTTTCAGACTCATATAGCACATTAAGCTGAAAAAAAATTGGAACATGTAGTTTTTAGGTATGTGGTCCTGGGCCTAGCTAACCATGTAAGGGCTGTGTTACTAAAAGAGAAGAGAGGCTGGGTGTGATGGCACAAGTCTGTCATCCCAGCACTTGGGATGTGCAGGAAGCTCTCAAGTTCAGCCACTTTGAGTACAGAACAAAACAAAAGATAGACTTGCATCCGCATCCTGTTCTCTCTCTTTGCCACTGGTTTCAAAATCCAGTTAAGAAACTGCTCTCCTCTGGGGCTGGGGATATGGCCTAGTGGCAAGAGTGCTTGCCTCATATACATGAGGCCCTGGGTTCAATTCCCCAGCACCATATATACAGAAAACGGCCAGAAGTGGCGCTGTGGCTCAAGTGGCAGAGTGCTAGCCTTGAGCAAAAGGAAGCCAGGGACAGTGCTCAGGCCCCGAGTCCAAGCCCCAGGACTGGCCCCCCCCCCAAAAAAAAAAAAAAAAAAGAAACTGCTCTCCTCTCCCTAAGAAGATTCATAACTAGAACAGGAGTTCCTCTTTGGGCCTGCGGTGGCCATAATTCGAAGCAGGAAACATGAATCTACTAGTCCACCACCATGTTCCTCCTGTTTGAGGTCCTGCTCCTACTTTCTTTTTAAGCAGTATGTTCCTAGAGTGTTTCTTATAGTTTGAAACTTAATCCTTCAATCTAGAGTTAGGTCTGCTTTACTCTGTTGACAGTAAGCTCATAGAGAGCAAGGTGAAGAGTCCTGAAATGATTATTGACTTGAATAACTATGTGGCGTTCCATTTTCATTCTTATGAGGGAAGCATGCAGGAGATGGATAGTCTTGAACTCAATAAATTTCAGATACTATGACATTTTAGTAGAGGAAATTGCTGGGAAGGTTTTAGAGGGTGGCAGTGGAAAGGAATGGCGCTGGTGGTTTGGGGATTTTTCCATTCTGGTCTACGTAATTGGCCATTTTTTTTTTGGTTGTAGCAAGTGTGTCCCAAACATTTTGTTGCTGTGAAGGATAACTTTCGACTCACAAACTTGCTTCTTCACTGGTCTTAGCGGTCACCACCCATCCATGCTAGCTAGAAGTGAGGCCATATGCTTTCCTCCCAACTCCCCACATCCAGTCTCAGCCTCCACATCTTTTCCTCATTACCTAGGTAGTTCAGGCACTCTCAGCTTCACAGCTTTTCTCACTTCACCTTATTTCATATTAGATTCATCTCACTGAAACAGCTGTGACCATATGGCCTGTGTACATACCGTGTCACCCTGTGAGATTGTAGGGACGTCTTTGTGTTCTGCCTAGTATTTACCAATAACTGTATGTGCGTGCATGCTGGTCCTCGGCCTTGAACTCAGAGCCTTGCACTCTTGTGTCTGGTGTTCCACCACTGAATCATGCCTCTCACCCCCACCTTTTCTGGTTAGTTGGAGATGAGTCTGCCAAACTTCTCGGTCCTGGCTGGCTTTGTACTGAGAGCCTCCAGTTCTTATCTCAGCCTCCAGATTTTCTTGGCTGAGGGGTGTTGTTAGTGTATTGGTCATAGGGGTGAAAATAGAGAAACGAGGGAGAGGAAGAAAGAGAAATTTGCTTTTGGTCTAAAAACCGAGTAAATTGATACTTATATGTAAATTAAGTTACACTTTAAAAATGATTAGAAAGAGAAGCCTAAAATTATTTAATTTGGTAATTAGTTGAATTATTGGAATCAATGGAGGGAAAATGTACTGCCATCTAATAACCTTGAAAATGAAAAACCTTTTATGTTCTTAGGTTTTAGACATCTGTGATAGACCTCTTAGGAGCTCTGCTGACCGATTCAATGGCGTCCTCTGCTTCTGTGCCTCTGGGGTTTCACTACGAGACGAAGTATGTTGTGCTCAGCTACTTGGGGCTCCTTCCTCAGGAGCATCACAGCCCCTCACCCCGAGGTATGGCCTTTGACTTGGAGAGGTTACGTCAGGTCATTGTGAGGACCTGACCTGTAGGAATATTTGTATCTAAGTAGTTTAAATGTATAGGACCAAAGCCAAGCAATAATTGTAAGTTTTTTTGTAGAGAGCAGCCCCCACCATCCCTTTCTGCTTTTCCTGTCCACTTCCAGAAGCAACTACTTTTAATGTTTATGGGAGCTTGATATTTGAAATGATTACCATTAATATAGGTAAAAGTGCTATATACATGAAAATAAGTACAAAATCCACACTTCAATTTCATACTTATATGACGTGATCTATGATGACATAGGATAGCGTAATTGTGCGTGTGTGTGTGGACGCACAAGGGCACATGTGCGTGTATGTGTGTGTGTGTGTGTATTTGTGCCAGTCTTCAGCTTGAACTCAGGGCCTTGGTACTGTCCCTGAGCTTTTTTACTCAAAGCTTGCACTCTACCACTTGAACCACAACTCCACTTCTGGCTTTTAGGTGAGGAGATAAGAATCTCATGGACTTTGTTTCCCCAAACTATGATCCTCAGATCTTAGTCGCCTGAGTAACTAGATAACAGGTATAAACCAACACCTGGTTTTTTCGGCTTTTTTTTTTTTTTTGGTTGGTCCTGGGGCTTGAACTCAGTACCTCATGCACTCTTGCTCAGCTTTTTTGCTCATGACTGTCACTGTACCACTTGAGCTACACCTCTACTTCTGGCTCTTTTTCTATAAGAGTCTCTGTGATCTGCTGCCTGGGCTGGCTTCCAACCTCAGTCCTCAGATCTCATCTTCCTGAGTAGCTGGGATGACAGGTGTGAGCTACCACCCGCTGTTGCCCAGCTGCAGTGTGTTTTTATTCCTGAGTCTCATTGCATTGATCTCCATGTCTGTCCCTGTCTGTGCCAAGCTGCTTTTGTTACTTTGACTCTGCAATATAATTTGAGTTCTGATATTGTGTTATCTCTAGCATGGTTCTCTTCACCCAGATTTCGCTATTCGGTGTCTCTCATGCTTCCCTGTGGATTTTTAAAATTGATTTGTCTCTTTCTGTGAAGAGTAACATTGGGACTCGAATGGATAGTGTACTGAGTTGGCAGTATGGCCATTTTCATGTTACTTTTCCTTGCCCATGACTTGGGTGCATTGAACCAGCTTTGCATACTGGGGATAAGTTTTGGGATGCTTTATTTCTCACATATTGTGGGATTAGCTGTTGGTGAGCATCTTTGTGCTCAGGGCTAGTACTCTGCCACTTGAACCACAGTGCCACTTCTGGCCTTTTCTGAGTAGTTTATCAGAGATAAGAGTCTCTCGACTTTCCTGCCAGGGCTGGCTTTGAATCGACATCCTCAGATCTCAGCCTCCTGAGTAAGTTAGGATTACAGGCATGAGCCAACAGTGTCTAGCACAGTTTTGTTGTTTTTTTTAAAAGCCTTTTTTCTTTTGTGCTGGAGCTGTGGCTTGAACTCAGAGCTTCTCACTCTCAGCTTGCTTCTTCATAGCTGACAGTATCTTTTGAACCATATTCCTAGTCCATCATTTTAGTAGTTAATTGGAGATGGAATCCCTAGGACGGTGTTTTTTTTTTTTTTTTTTTTTTTTTTTTGCCAGTCCTGGGGCTTGGACTCAGGGTCTGAGCACTGTCCCTGGCTTCTTTTTGCTCAAGGCTAGCACTCTGCCACTTGAACCGCAGCTCCACTTCTGGCCATTTTCTGTATATATGGTTCTGGGGAATTGAACCCAGGGCCTCATGTGTACGAGGCAAGCACTCTTGCCACTAGGCCATATCCCCAGCCCCCTAGGACTGTTCTGTTCTGACTTTGAACCCCAGTTCTTCATCTCATCTCCCTGATTGCTAGGATTACAAGAGTGAGCCACTGGTGCTTGGGTGTTTTTTTTTCTGTGTTGCTAAAGATTGAATCCAGGGCACTCATATGCTGGGGAGATACTCTTAACACTGAGATGTATCTCCAGGCCTATGCTTTTCACCCTGAATGTTTGGTAGAACTTACGGGCTCAGATACTTGATGTTTAGGAGGCTATGAATAAGCAATTCCATTTCTTCAGTAACGCAAGCCCAATCAGATTGTCTGTTTCATGTATGTGCTTTTAGATAGCGTCCTTTAGAGAAATGGATGTGTGTGGAGCTAGAATTCGCATGTCACTGGATTAGTCTCATGTCCGTTGGGCTTGGGGCTTCCCCGTTTTCTTTTCTGGCGTTAGTAATTTGTGACTGTGTCTTTGTCATTCCTTCTTTTTCTTATTCTTAGGCATTTATTCTAGGTAATTTTAATGTGTCCTAGTTTGCAACTCATAGATTTACAAAGTTTTTGCTGTGAGAGCTCTAGCCCATTGAACTGGCCAAAATTGGTTGAACTGCAATTCACTTTGAAATCTCAACCAATTTCAGGTCTGGAATATGCTGGTTAACTCATTTCACTCTTCATTTGAAACAGGTGGGTAGGATTTAGTGTGCTAAAGTCTGTTTATCTTTGAAATATTTTCCCCTGGGTTTATAGTGCAGAATTTATGCTGCATTAGCCCTGCTCTGTAGCTCTGTGCTTTATAAAGTCTGCATGGAGAGTGCTAAGTGAAAATCAGCGAATCTGTCTCTGTCATTGGTTAACTAGATAAATAGCCCTTTGTGCCCTAATAGTGGTCTTTTTTCTGGTTTCCACATGGTTTGTTATCAAGTATGACAACTTGTCTCGTTTAATCAGCATCACATTAGTCTCATGAGAATAGCTGTTCATCAGGTGGGTGAGGCATATGGTGGCTAAGATACTATCATTTTCTTTGTGGGAAGGTGGTGATATTGGTGTTAATGTTGGTGTCTGTGGATACATCTATATTTTGGTTATGCAGGTCAATGGTGGCTTGAATTTTGGGCTTGGGTGCTGTCTCTGAGATTTTTCACTCAAAGCTAGTGCCACAGCTCTACTTTTTGGTTTTCTGGTGGTTAATTGGAGATGAGAGTCTCACAGACTTTCCTGCCTAGGTTGGCTTTGAACCACAATCCTCAGATCTCAGTCTCCTAAGTACACAGGATTACAGGTGTAAGCCACCAGTGCCTGGCTCATCTTCCTTTCCTTTTCCTTTCCCTTTCCCTTTTCCTTTTCCTTTCCTTTCCTTTTCCTCCTCCCCCTCCCCCCTCCCCCTCCCCTTCCCTTTTCCTTCTTTGCCTTTTCTAACTTAAAGCTTTATAATATTAAAGGCCTGAGAGGTTTGGTTTTAAAAAAGTTATTAGTAGCAAATATAGCATTCGGCTTTAAAATTTTGTCTGCTGATGTGATTCTGGAGAAAGATAAAAGAAATAGGCTCAAGTGTGGCTCAATCAAAACAAGTTAACACTGTGTTGGAACCTAGATTGTCCATATGCCCTTTTCTGGTGCTCTAAAGTGTGGATAACATCTAGATTTTAATTTTTTGTAAGTACTGGGTCTTGAACTCGACCTTGGCATTGTCCCTGAGCTTTTGTGCTCAAGGAGGGTGCTCTACCACTTGAGTTCACATCTTCACTTCTGGCTGTTTGTTGGTTCATTGGAAATAAGAGGCTCACAGACTTTTCTACCTGGATTGGCTCTGAACCACCATTCTCAGATCTCAGTCTCCTAAGTAGCTAGGATTATAGGCGTGAACTACCAGCTTCCCTCACTTAATAGTAACCTTTTTTTTTTTGGTTGTTTCAGGGGTTCGACTGGATGTAGCTTCACAATCTCTGGATCCTGAAGTTTTATTAAAAGTTAAATCTGAAATTGAAGAAGAGCTAAAAGCCCTGGATAAAGAAATTTCCGAAGGTATGTGGATTCCACACCTAGTTAACATGGTCTACTGTTTTGTTTTATTTTCATAGAAGGGTATTCTCAATATCACCATTGCATAACTTTTCTGAGAGGAAATTACTAGGGTTAAACTAGAAGGGAGACTTTTCAAAGTTTCCTTACTGTATTGTAAAACTTTTCCAGCTATAAGCAAGAGGTTATGATGTAGCCTCTTTTGGTTCTGAGTAATGGATTAAATGATCCTGTGAAGGTCTTGTCCATTCACGATGATTTGATTTATATTTGGTACCTTTATGACTTAATAGGAGTCTTTTTTTTGGGGGGGGGGTATGTTGTGGGGTTTGAACTGAGGGCCTGGGTGCTCCCTGAGCCTCTTTGTACTCAAGGCTACTAGCAGCTCTACCACTTGAGAGCCACAGCACCACTTTTGATTTTTGAGTGGTTAATTGGAGATAAGATTCTCATGGACTTTCCTTCCTGGGCTGGCTTTGAACTGTGATCCTCAGATCTCAGCCTCCTGAGCAGCTAGGATTACAGGCATGAGCCCCTGGCACTTGGCTTAATAGGAGTCCTAAAAGGAAAGAGAAGCTTGTCTCATTTTTGCCTGTATATATGTTGTAGAAAAGTTAGATATATATGTCATATCTCATATTTTGTACTTAACATTACAAGTTTTGGAAAACAGTCTACTAACTATGAAATTTTGTTCATTAGGCTGGGCATTTGTGGCTCATGCCTATCTGAGGATTGCAGTTTGAAGCCAGCCCAGGCAGGAAAGTCCATGAGATTCTTATCTTCAGTAAGCTACCCGAAAACCAGAAGAAAAGGGGTGGCTCAAAAGTGGTAGAGCACTAGCCTTGAGCAGAAGAGCTCAGGGATAGCTATGCCCAGGGTCAGAATTAAAAAAAGAAAAAAATGAAAAGAAAGAGAATTAACAAAAGGCTTAAATAATATGTTCACTTATACCCCTTATTATCCAGGGTTTGTTTGTTTTGTGGTTGTTGTTTATTATTTTGTTTTCCTTGCTCACTGCCTGGACTGCTACCAGTCTTCTATCCTTTCTCTCTGCCTCTTGAGTAGCTGGAACTGCAGAAATGTACCACCATGCCTGGTGTAATGCAGCAAATATTTTAGGAAGACCATTGGTAACTCTTAGGAGTGGGCTTTTCCTACTTGGACTCTTGTGATCTGCACCCAGTTTGTACCCTTAAACATCAGTCTTCCTGCCGGCTCTTCCAGCACTCAGGGAATAGACGGGACTCTACAACTAGGAGTTAGGAAGTGGGTGATAAGCTGGTAATTTGAATTGAGGAGAGAGAAGCATGCCTGTTTTTTTTTTTTTTTTTCACAATTATTATTATTTTTATTGCCTTCCCCTTTTCCTACTTTCTAACAAAATTTAAGCAGATTTCCTTGTCAGTTTTTATAGTTGTAAGTAATATATTTTGATTGTATCCATTCTCTTTCAAATGTACTTAATAAAATTTTTCATCCTATTCTTTTCCCCTTTGTTCTTCTTTATCTCTTAAGTAGTTTCTAACTTATAATCTGTATGTTCACCCATATAGATATACTCACATAAATGGGTATATGCATGGGTATGCATACACATACATACATGTCTGTGAATATATGTCTTCGAAGTCCAGCTTCCACCTATGAGTGAAAACAAATTTGTGTGCTTGTGTAGGAATACAGATGTGTGTTGTCACCAGGCTCAGCTTGTAACAGAACTGTGTGTTTTTTTTTGCCAGTCCTGGGGGCTTGAACTCAAGGCCTGAGCACTGTCCCTGGCTTCCATTTGCTCAAGACTTGAGCCACAGTGCCACTTCCGGCTTTTTCTGTGTATGTGATGCTGAGGAATCGAACCCAGGGCTTCATGCATGCTAGGCAAGCACTCTACTGCTAAGCCACATTCCTAGCCCAAACACTTCCTCTTTTTTTCTTTTTTTTTGGTTATAGTATTAGGGCTTAAACTTAGGGCCTGAGCACTGTCCCTTAGCTTTTTCCTCTCAAAACTAGTGCTCTACCACTAGAGCCACAGCTCTACTTCCTCTAGCACAACTTTTGATACTGTGTGTTAAATTAGGTTTTCCTTTTACCCTGTTTGTCTTTAGCTTTCACTAGCACTGGCTTTGACCGTCATACTTCTCCAGTGTTCAGCCCTGCTAACCCAGAGAGCTCCATAGAAGACTGCTTGGC